>NC_135239.1:164361671-164661671 GCF_051348905.1 Ranitomeya variabilis | reverse complement strand
CTGACAGCTTGGCCATCCAATCTGGTATAGGGGTGTGCTGAAGCTGTCAGTACTTTGATTGACAGCTTGGCCATACAATCTGGTACAGGGACGTGCTGAGCTGTCAGTGTGTTGATTGACAGCTTGACTATCCAATCTGAGACTGTGAGGGGTCGGCTGTCTCATGTGTTCATTATTCCAGTTAATTGCCATGCTTCTTAACTGAGCAGAGTTTCCCAGAACACTGCCAGACGTACATTCATCTTGTGAGGTTTGTGCTTTGTGCTTTCCTGTGCCTTGAGTTCTGTATGCTTGATCTGTTGCCTGACCTTTGATGTTGTTCTGACCATCCGCCTATCTAACACCTTCAGCTCTGATCCATTATCCTCGTACTCTGACCTCGGAACGTTACCTGACTACGCTTTTGTCTCTTCCTTCTGTTTATGGCATACCCTCCTGGCTTCTGACCTTGGACTCCTTGACCACTCTGACTCATGGCTTGGCCGTGAGAAGTGACTAGCATCACAAAAACAACAAAAAAAGGAGATGGTCTTGGTCGAAATCTGTCTGTAGCTCTGCACCCATTGAAAAAAAATATGTCTAAGTTACAAAAATAATTTCTATGTAAAGAAAAACACAATTTAAATTTTGGTGGTCCTTTGTTGTAAAAAAAACTATGAAAAAAAGTGTAAATAAACACGTATTTCTTAGTTTTTTTTTTACAATTTCTCTCGATATAAAACAAAGGATATGAAAATTACATAACAAATAATCCCTATGTATTGCAAAAAAAGAGGCAAAAATTATATAAGAAAATGTTAGTCATTAAACACACATGTAGGATTAAACCCGAAAATGTGCCCGGTCAGGATTGGGGGAAAATGTCTTGGCCCTGAACTCGTTAATAATAGTTAAGTTATGTTTACTCCCAAATAGTATACCCGAAAAAACTGACCGTCACATCCATACATAGACTAAGTGTGAACAGGTGCTGAACCTAGAGTAACCACCTCATATATAGTCAAGTAAAAAAGGCAGCACACTGCAGCGCTAAGACATGCAAACATGAAACATGAAAACTGAACTGCAATACTGCACTAGAAACATGAAAAATGAGAGCGTTTAGCGCACAAAAATGGCCAATTCCATGTGTACCTGACAGCTCCTTTACGGCATCTCTCGTATATCAGGTCCTACGCTTGCCTACCTCGCTGAGAATAAACGTCTCCATGTGAATGGGTACCTGTGAAAACCTCTTCCTAGACCCATATTCTCTCTCTCTGTGGAGGGGCACTGGACCTGCTGCGATTAAAACACCTGGGCTAGGAGGCGGAGTGCTCAGTCAGAAGGCCAAATAATATACCCGAAAAAACTGACCGTCACATCCACAGAGAGAGAATATGGGTCTAGGAAGAGGTTTTCACAGGTACCCATTCACATGGAGACGTTTATTCTCAGCGAGGTAGGCAAGCGTAGGACCTGATAAAGGGGCCCCGTAAAGGGGCTGTCAGGTGCACATGGAATTGGCCATTTTTGTGCGCTAAACGCTCTCATTTTTCATGTTTCTAGTGCAGTATTGCAGTTCAGTTTTCATGTTTCATTTTTGCATGTCTTAGCGCTGCAGTGTGCTGCCTTTTTTACTTGACTATATATGAGTTGGTTACTCTAGGTTCAGCACCTGTTCACACTTAGTCTATGTATGGATGTGACGGTCAGTTTTTTCGGGTATATTATTTGGCCTTCTGACTGAGCACTCCGCCTCCTAGCCCAGGTGTTTTAATCGCAGCAGGTCCAGTGCCCCTCCACAGAGAGAGAGAATATGGGTCTAGGAAGAGGTTTTCACAGGTACCCATTCACATGGAGACGTTTATTCTCAGCGAGGTAGGCAAGCGTAGGACCTGATATACGAGAGATGCCGTAAAGGGGCTGTCAGGTACACATGGAATTGGCCATTTTTGTGCGCTAAACGCTCTCATTTTTCATGTTTCTAGTGCAGTATTGCAGTTCAGTTTTCATGTTTCATGTTTGCATGTCTTAGCGCTGCAGTGTGCTGCCTTTTTTACTTGACTATATATGAGTTGGTTACTCTAGGTTCAGCACCTGTTCACACTTAGTCTATGTATGGATGTGACGGTCAGTTTTTTCGGGTATATTATTTGGCCTTCTGACTGAGCACTCCGCCTCCTAGCCCAGGTGTTTTAATCGCAGCAGGTCCAGTGCCCCTCCACAGAGAGAGAGAATATGGGTCTAGGAAGAGGTTTTCACAGGTACCCATTCACATGGAGACGTTTATTCTCAGCGAGGTAGGCAAGCGTAGGACCTGATATACGAGAGATGCCGTAAAGGGGCTGTCAGGTACACATGGAATTGGCCATTTTTGTGCGCTAAACGCTCTCATTTTTCATGTTTCTAGTGCAGTATTGCAGTTCAGTTTTCATGTTTCATGTTTGCATGTCTTAGCGCTGCAGTGTGCTGCCTTTTTTACTTGACTACTCCCAAATAGTGTCATTGAGAAAAACAACTCATACCATAAAAAACAAGCATCATCTTTATACTTAAAGAAAGTGATTTAAAGATTGCCTATTTAGTGCATTATCTACCAAATTAAGTTATCTGATAGTAATGTGACCATGTAAATGGTAAAATATGGTTATCTATAATCACCACTGGGGGGCTAATGAGCAAATGATATACTGTTTTATTATGCATTTCGCTGAATCAATGTAGACACTAAGTGTCACGCTCGCACCCAGACTGGTTGGCGTGGGCGTGCGGGGGTGTGGCCCCACTGGACCACAGACCAGACTTCCCTGGAAGGGGTGTAACTAAGTAGCTTCCTTGGTCTTCGCTGGAGCCTCTGATGGTGAGGTCAGACTTGTGCGGCAAGAAGCTACCAGGTGCTACTCCAGGGTGGTGTCTGGCTGTGGCTGATGATCCCACTGGAGAATGGAACATAGACTGGCAAGCGGGCACGGCTGGCACTCTGGCAGACAGACGGGCATGGCTTGGACACAGGCAGGCAGACGGGTACAACAGAGACACTGGCAGGCAGGCGGGCATGGCTGGCTCTCTGGTAGGCAGGCAGGTACGGCTGGCTCTCTGGTTGGACAGGTGGACAAGGCTGGTACACTGGAAGAACCGGTAGGGACCGGTCTGCAGGCAGGTAGGTAAAACAGGTAAGAACCTGTTCAGACAGGAGGACTTAAGTATAGGTAGAGAAAGACCGCAAGAGTGGATGTGCAGCACCCCAGAGTCCTCGTCGTTGCAGTAATGTCGCTCTGCCACTAAGGGGAGTGATGTTACATCTGATGGCACTAAAAAAGTTCACCTGACCAGGTATCACAGTCACACACTACACTTCACACTCCGGCCACCAGGGGGAGCAAAAGGTGCTATGTATTAGGCCACTCCTCACACTCTGGTAAAACTGGGGGTTGGATAGGAAGTTAGAGAGAAGCTGACTGGGTTTTGCCCAGGGAACATCTAGTGAGAGAGACCGTTACTTGGGAAGACCCAGGGGGGTCCCTGTCAGGGGTGGGATCCTGACAGTGGCCTAGCAAGAGACAGATCGTTACGGAGCCGTGCCTGGACCTCATTGCGGCGGCATCCTAAGAAAGGACACGAAGCGAAGTATATTGTGGAGAAGTGAGAAACGAGATCACAGCAACAAAGGAGATAATACCGGAAGGAGTCGTGCCCTAAGATCGAGGCAACATCCTTCTGAGGCACATAGCCGGTGGCCGGAACACCGAGGGAGTACTGGCTCTACGCACTACTCCAAATCGCGGCAGGGCAGTTAACTCTAGGTTGGATGTCTCACCATTTCACCTATGCAGACAACGGAGGCAATTGTGGGAGATAGGCGTCTCTAGGGTCCCTATAAGAAAGCTCCAGGCCTACCCCCCGTGGGTGCATCCTTTCCATATCATCTGGGGGACGGAGAGAGAACAGAAACAGAACAGAATCATACACAACAGTTGTGAGGACTATCCCGTGGTGCTCAGCAGGGAGGTACTACAACACCCAGGCGCTAGTAGGAAGGCTACTGATTTCCACCTGCAAAGGGAACTCTGGATGTGCCTTCGGACCGGCCGGTCTCAGCCAGCCCTGTTAGCAGTGCTCTGGATTGCAGACGCTGAAGTCTACAGTAAAAGGTAAAGAGACTGCAACCTTGTGTCCTCGTTATTTACCGTGACCTACACCATCACCATCTACCATACCGGGAAGCCCTGGGGACATACTTCACCTGTGGGAAGGTATACCATCTAGCTGCCATTCCATCACCCCAGCAGACCCCTAGCAGCGTCGGTCATCCTGACCGAACACCACAGGTGGCGTCACGAACACTTGACAAACTATTCCCCTTTAATTGGACGCCCCTTAGCAGGGCCACGGACCGAGTCAGGCCACCGTGACATCCCCAGAACCGAGACAGAAGGGACCCGGTTCCGAGTACCCCATTGCCCTGCGTCTGGGGGCCGCTCCAAACTTGGCATCACGAACAGGATCTACTTAAGCCTGAGAATCAGGTCATGTGTGCCTTGGAACTGTGACTGAATTGTGCTTGAATCGTGATTTATTGCAAAGACTGTGTATTGCTACTTGCCGCCAAAAATTCCAGCCAAAACCGCCGCCATTACCGCGCCAAGAGGAGCGCAGGAGAAGAAGAAGGCATGGAGCTGTGGGCATGAACAAGCTGAAGAGCGCGAAAGATAATGGCCACCCAGTCTAAATATTTCTGTGTCCTGAGGACGTGTCCGTCAGCGGCCGAGATCCGCCTCCTAATTCTCTATGCAGGGTGGAGACCATTGAGATGGGGCCGCCCCTGAAAGAGAGCACGGGAAGACGACCCAGAAGAGGGGACAAACATGGCGACTTCCAGGCCGCCACGTGGGGACATCCTGGCCCGGAGCAGGGCCTCATCACCCGAAGCGAGCCCGGATCCACCGTTGCTGCGGGGATTGACTGTCGCAGAGCTGCCCTTGGGGAGGTCCAGCAGCCAGTCGCCAGATGACTGGGTGGCCGCGGCTGAAGCCCGGCAGCTGGCGCGCTGCCGAGAAGCCCACTCTCATTTGAGTTCCCGGCTTGGCCACCCTGCGGAGATCCACCTGTCCCCCGCGTTACCCTCTTCCCCCGCTCCGACTGCAGAGGATTGACGGGCCCCACCGGGTCGTGACCTGCGGGAGCGGGACCTGAACATTCTGCCCTGGATGGAACACCGGTGGCGCCTGGTGGCTGCATGGAGCAAAGAGACCCGACCTGCGGCCACGATTGATCTGCAGGGCGACGCGGACGATCCTCCACCGAAGTGTGGTGTCGTAGTAACCTTCAACTCCCAGGAGGGACGGGGAGTTATCCAAGAGATTGGAGTGCTGCTGACGCTGAGGGTGCACGTCACCCGGAGCGAGGTAGAGCCCTGCCACAGGGAGGTTGACGCAGACCGCGATTTGCAACCCGGGAACGCCGTGACCTACACCCGGTGGCAAAGGGGGACTAGGTGGAGAGCCCAGGACGTCCAGCGGTGCGCAGCTCTCCTGGCTGCAATTGAGGCCCAGGAAACCGGACCCGTCACAGAGAAGACGACTGCAACCTCCACTACGGACCATCAGGTTGCCCGGACCCATCGTGTGACCTTGGGTCCCACCCGTTCTCGGCTGAGAGGGGTGGTATGTGAGGTAAAGCCGCTACAGTCACAAGAATGAACCTCGGAACCACGAGTATGTATATAGTTCTTTAAAACTGTTTGTTTTTCTGTTTTGCTGCTAAACCCCATCTAGCGTTATTCTTAAAGGGATCCCTTTGTTGACCCGGGATCCCTATTGTTTTAAGTTTTTCTATTTTTGTTGCATCAAAGAACACTGGAATCATGAACTGCGCATGATTACAAACTGCTTGTACCTAGTTTGCACCTTCTTAAAGGTGCTCCCTACTGGTTTTACAGAAGGGGCTTTTACAGAGACTGCCTCTTATAGAAGCTGCTGTAAATTACACTTTGCCTACAGACCTGAGGAAAAACCCGTTGGCGTGGCAGAATGCCGGGTCGCCATTACACGTCTTGTAGCCCACCCAAGACCACCGTTTGAGGGTTCGTAGCGGGTCCTTCATACTGCATCACGTTATGTTGCCTTTAAAAGAACTTGGAAAGTTAATGATGTGATTGCTTGCACTACTTCAGAAGAGACTTGACAGTCCCTCTTAAGGGGAATGTCTAATTGTTGCACTTAGTTAAACTATAATGTTGCCTTAAGAAAGTTGAACAGTGATAATGTGTTACATAGAAATAATATGTAGTTGGTTAAGATAGTGATAGGAAATATTTAATGATGAGCTTTAGAGATTGAGGACCAAGGAAAGTTGAAAGCTGAGTTTCAATAAAGTGAACCCGTAGGGGTTAGTGAGTCCTCCGGAGAACCATGGATAGATGGTTCATAGATTCTGCACTTAGAAAAGAGAAAGAAAAGTTGATTTATTCTGTAGAGTTTTATAGTATACCTTTAGTGGGTACCTGCCTATACTCCCTTAAAGGAAAAGTTAAATTATTGTTTAGAAATTGCACTTAGTAGATAGAATGCCCGGCTGGGTAGTAATAGCACAGGTCAACAAAAAAATTTTTTTTTTCTGGTGTCCAAAATATTTTAATGAATTTGGGGTATTTTTGGGGTGCTGATTCTGAATATGCTATCAGTTTTGCCACTGTTGACTGTTATTTCTGTGCAGTGCAAGTGCAAGGATTCAATAAGCATAAGAAACGAAAATGGGAGTAACATGGAATCTGCAAGAAGGTCTGTCCCTCATTGTGAAGATGTGCCTGTACCTGTGTTTACCATAAATAACAGTCATCATGATGATTTTTTGGCTCTCTCCACACCATTGGAACACCAAATTTGAAGCTTTTTCTTTGTCCTTTGCTCCATTTTCGTAATAATTCGATACATGCTTTGCACACTATGTGTGGTGCCCAAAACTTGTCTTGGTCCCCAAGCATAACCCCAAAATAGGCAAAATACACTTTTTTTACGAAGTCTGTTATGTTTCTTCTATGTTTTGGCAGTGTGTATTCACCACAAATGTAACAGAATGAGTCTGGATCGTTAAGACAACTTCTTCTTGATGAGTTCATGCTTTTCACTGGAAAACAGACAACAACATAAAGTTAGTGCAAAAATCAAGCTATGAACAAACTTTTAGAACACTAATTAACACAAAACTATATTGAGAACTGCTCAGTTCAAGTACTAATCCAAAGAAATTAATGAGATGATGCGTCGCATTTACCAACAAGTGCTATAAATAAGATACCAAAAATCTCAAAAACTTGAGCCAATCTGGCAAAACTGATGACATATTCAGAATCAGCACCCCAAAAATACCCTAAATTCGATGAAATATCTTTGGCACCAAAAATGCTGTTGACCAGTGTAGTTATTCATAGCCAGTTATTTAATAATTGTTATCAAAATGTCTTTTTGCACAATGTAAATATGTTCTTATTGTAACTTTCAAGCGTCCTTACCTCCCATAAAGGGAAGCAATGTTAAATTTACTTGTTTACAGCATTCCAAAAATTTTGTATGTCTTCTGCTAACATGTATTGTTGTTCTTCTTTTCCCAGTCCGGGAGCACTGGATTTAATGGGGGGGGGGGGGGGGTGAGTGCAGCGCCCCAGAGTCCTGGTCATTGCAGTAATGTCGCTCTGCCACTAAGGGGGGTGATGTTACGTCTGATGGCACTAAAGTAGTTCACCTGACCAGGTATCACAGTCACACACTATACTTCACACTCCGGCCACAAGGGGGAGCAAAAGGTGCTATGTATTAGGCCACTCCTCACACTCTGGTAAAACTGGGGGTTGGATAGGAAGTTAGAGAGAAGCCGACTGGGTTTCGCCCAGGGAACATCTAGTGATAGAGACCGTTACTTGGGAAGACCCAAGGGGGTCCTTGTCAGGGGTGGGATCCTGACAGTGGCCTAGCAAGAGACAGATCGTTATGGAGCCGTGCCTGGACCTCATTGCGGCGGCATCCTAAGAAAGGACACGAAGCGAAGTATATTGTGCAGAAGTGAGAAACGAGATCACAGCAACAAAGGAGATAATACCGGGAGGAGTCGTGCCCTAAGATCAAGGCAACATCCTTCTGAGGCGCATAGCCAGTGGCCGGAACACCGAGGGAGTACTGGCTCTACGTACTACTCCGAATCGCGGCAGGGCAGTTAACTCTAGGTTGGCTGTCTCACCTTTTCACCTATGCAGACAACGGAGGCAATTGTGGGAGAGGGGCGTCTTTAGGGTCCCTATAAAAAAGCTCCAGGCCTACCCCCGTCATACGGGTGCGTCCTTTCCATATCATCTGGGGGACGGAGAGAGAACAGAAACAGAACAGAATCATCCATGACAGTTGTGAGGACTATCCCGTGGTGCTCAGCAGGGAGGTACTACAACACCCAGGCGCTAGTAGGAAGGCTACTGATTTCCACCTGCAAAGGGAACTCTGGATGTGCCTTCGGACCGGCCGGTCTCAGCCAGCCCTGTTAGCAGTGCTCTGGATTGCGGACGCTGAAGTCTACAGTAATAGGTAAAGAGACTGCAACCTTGTGTCCTCGTTATTTACCGTGACCTACACCATCACCATCTACCATACCGGGAAGCCCTGGGGACATACTTCACCTGTGGGAAGGTATACCATCTAGCTGCCATTCCATCACCCCAGCGGACCCCTAGCAGCGTCCCACAGGTGGCGTCACGAACACTTGACAAACTAATCCCCTTTAATTGGATGCCCCTTAGCAGGGCCACAGACCGGGTCGGGCCACCGTGACATCCCCAGAACCGAGACAGAAGGGACCCGGCTCCGAGTACCCCATTGCCCTGCGTCTTGGGGCCGCTCCAGATGCAGAGCGAAAGCACAGGAGCTAGAGCCAAGAGCAGAGACGCAGGAGGCGAAGCCAGGAGGAGGAGCCAAGTGCAGAAACGCAGGAGGCGGAGCCAAGAGCAAGAGGCAGAGCAAAGAGCAGGAGGCGTAGCCAAGTGCAGAAACGCAAGAGGAACCAAGAGCAGGAGGCGGAGCCACATGCAGAAACACAGGAGGAGGTGCAGAGAGCAGGAGCCACGTGCAGAAATGCTGGAGGTGGAGCCAAGAGCAGGAGGCGGAGCCATGTGCAGAAAAGCAGGAGGCGGAGCCAAGAGCAGGAGGCACAGCCAAGTGCAGAAACGCAGGAGGCGGAGCCAAGAGCAAGAGATGTAGAACCGCAAGGAGTGGAGCCAGGTGGAACCGCAAGGAGCGGAACCGCAGAGCGAGAGCTGAGCGGAGCCACAGAGCAAAGCCACAGAGTGCAGAGCAAGGTCAGAGTGCAAAGCAAAGCTACAGAGAGCTGAGCTGAGAGCAAAGCCACAGAGTGCAGAGCTGAGAGCAGAGCAAAGTCAGAGCGCAGAGCTGAGTGCAGAGCAAGACACAGAGTACGCACAGCAGGGAAAGGAAACCAAGGCAGGGATATAAACGGATACAGGAACAGGACTAGGCTAAGACAAAGTCAGGAACAGGACAAGTGTTGTGAATTTGGATTCTGGGCTCCCCCGGTGGCCGCTTGTGGAATTGGACTTGTCATCCTCTTTCCTGTTTCACCTGGTTCCATCAGTAGTGGGTGTCGCTATTTAAGCTCATTTCTCTGGTGGTTTCTTGCCGGTCAACAATGTTATCTGATGCCTCTCAGTGCTTGTTCCTGCTTCTAGACAACTACTAGATAAGTTGGACTTTTGTCCATGTTTTGTTTTGCCTATTTGTTCCAGTTCACAGCTGAAGTTTTGTTACTGTGTCTGGAAAGCTCTCGTTGATCAGGGATTGCTACTCTGGCGTTATGAGTTAATGCCAGAGTTTAAGGTAATCTCTGGATGGTGTTTTGTTAGTGTTTTTCTGCTGACCATGAAAGTATACTATCTGTCTTCTGCTATCTAGTAAGCGGACCTCAAATTTGCTAAGACTATTTTCCTGCTGCGTTTGTTGTTTCATCTGAACTCACCGTCATTATATGTGGGGGGCTACTGTCTTCTTTGGAATATTTCTCTAGAGGTGAGCCAGGTCTTATATTTCCCTCTGCTAGCTATTTAGGTCTTAGGCCAGAGCTGGGCATCTAGCGATAAATAGGAAATGCTACCTGGCTATTTCTAGTTGCGCGGCAGGCTTAGTTCATGGTCAGTATAGTTCCATCTTCCGAGAGCTTGTCCCTCTATAGGCTTGCTATGATCTCTGCCTGCAGAGATCATGACAGTTTGACCGGCCAATAAAGTGTTAAAGACCCAGGTTGAGAAAGGAGAGTTATAAGAAGTCTGCTGGAATTTTTTTTTTTTTTTTTCCTCCAGTCTGCCTTGCTGCAGTCTTTTTTCTCTCTCTCCTCCTAATCTCTGTATGGCTCTGTGTGCACCTGACAATAATGGATCTCCAGAGTGTAACTGCGGGTTTGAATAATCTCATCACGAAAGTACAAAATTTACAAGATTTTGTGGTACATGCTCCGGTATCTGAGCCGAGAATTCCTTTGCCGGAGTTCTTCATAGGGAATAGAGCTAGCTTCCAGAATTTCCGAAATAATTGTAAGCTTTATTTGTCCCTGAAGTCTCGTTCAGCTGGAGACCCTGCTCAGCAGGTTAGGATTGTGATTTCCTTGCTCAGGGGTGACCCTCAAGATTGGGCCTTCTCATTGCCAGCAGGGGATCCTGCGTTACGCGATGTGGATGCGTTTTTTCTGGCCTTGGGCTTGCTTTATGAGGAACCTCATTTGGAACTTCAGGCAGAAAAAACTTTGATGGCACTATCTCAGGGGCAAGACGAAGCTGAAGTTTTCTGCCAAAAATTCCGTAAATGGTCTGTGCTTACTCAGTGGAATGAGTGCGCCTTGGCGGCAACTTTCAGAGAAGGTCTCTCTGATGCCGTTAAGGATGTTATGGTGGGGTTCCCTTTGCCTGCAGGTCTGAATGAGTCCATGACAATGGCTATTCAGATTGATAGGCGTCTGCGGGAGCGCAAACCGGTGCACCATCTGGCGGTGTCTATGGAAAAGACGCCAGAAAGTATGCAGTGTGATAGAATTCTGTCCAGGAGCGAGCGACAGAATTTTAGACGGAAGAATGGATTGTGTTTCTATTGTGGGGATTCTACTCATGTTATATCAGCATGCTCTAGGCGTACAAAGAAGCTTGATAAGTCTGTTTCCATTGGCACCATTCAGTCTAAGTTTATTTTGTCTGTAACCCTGATTTGCTCTTTGTCATCCATTGCCACGGACGCCTATGTTGACTCTGGCGCCGCTCTGAGTCTTATGGATTGGTCCTTTGCCAATCGTTGTGGTTTTGATTTAGAGCCTTTGGAGACTCTTATTCCTCTGAAGGGGATTGACTCCACCCCATTGGCTAATAATAAACCACAATACTGGACACAAGTAACCATGCGTATCAATCCGGATCACCAGGAGATTATTCGTTTCCTGGTGCTGTATAATTTACATGACGATTTGGTACTGGGATTGCCATGGTTGCAGTCTCACAACCCAGTCTTGGACTGGAGAGCAATGTCTGTGTTGAGCTGGGGATGTAAGGGTATTCATGGGGACTTACCTTTGGTTTCTATTTCGTCGTCCATTCCCTCTGAAGTCCCTGAGTTCCTCTCTGATTATCAAGACGTCTTTGACGAACCCAAGCTTGGGTCGTTACCTCCGCACCGTGAGTGCGATTGTGCCATAGATTTGATACCGGGTTGTAAATATCCAAAGGGTCGTTTGTTTAATTTGTCTGTGCCGGAACATGCTGCTATGCGGGAATATATAAAGGAGTCTTTGGAAAAGGGACATATTCGTCCATCTTCTTCTCCCTTGGGAGCTGGGTTTTTCTTTGTCTCAAAAAAAGACGGCTCTTTGAGACCATGTATTGATTATCGGCTTCTGAATAAGATCACTGTTAAGTATCAATACCCATTGCCATTGCTTACTGATTTGTTTGCTCGTATAGAGGGTGCTAAGTGGTTCTCTAAAATTGATCTTCGTGGGGCGTATAATTTGGTGCGGATCAGGCAGGGGGATGAGTGGAAGACCGCATTTAATACGCCCGAGGGCCACTTTGAGTATTTGGTCATGCCTTTTGGTCTTTCTAATGCCCCTTCAGTTTTCCAGTCTTTTATGCATGATATTTTCCGCGATTTTCTGGATAAATTTATGATAATATATCTGGATGATATTCTGATTTTTTCTGATGACTGGGACTCTCATGTCCAGCAGGTCAGGAGAGTTTTTCAGGTTCTGCGGTCTAATTCTTTATGTGTGAAGGGGTCTAAGTGCGTTTTTGGGGTCCAGAAAATTTCCTTTTTGGGGTATATTTTTTCTCCCTCTTCCATTGAGATGGATCCCGTCAAGGTGCAAGCTATTTGTGACTGGACTCAGCCCTCCTCTCTTAAGGGTCTTCAGAGATTTTTGGGCTTTGCCAACTTTTACCGCCGATTTATTGCTGGTTTTTCGGATGTCGTTAAACCACTGACTGATTTGACCAGACAAGGCGCTGATGTTGCTAATTGGTCCCCTCATGCTGTAGAGGCCTTTCAGGAGCTTAAGCGCCGTTTTGCCTCTGCCCCTGTGTTGCGTCAGCCTGATGTGAATCTGCCTTTTCAGGTTGAGGTTGACGCTTCGGAGATCGGAGCTGGGGCAGTGTTGTCGCAGAAAGGTTCCGACTGCTCCGTCATTAGGCCTTGTGCCTTCTTTTCTCGCAAATTTTCGCCCGCAGAGCGGAATTATGATGTTGGGAATCGGGAGCTTTTGGCCATGAAGTGGGCGTTTGAGGAGTGGCGCCATTGGCTCGAGGGGGCTAGGCATCAGGTGGTGGTATTGACTGACCACAAAAATTTGATTTATCTTGAGACTGCCAGACGCCTGAATCCTAGACAGGCGCGCTGGTCTTTATTTTTTTCTCGCTTTAATTTTGTGGTGTCATACCTACCGGGTTCTAAGAATGTTAAGGCAGATGCCCTTTCTAGGAGTTTTGACCCGGACTCTCCTGGTAATTCTGAACCCACAGGTATCCTTAGGGAGGGAGTAATTTTGTCGGCCGTTTCTCCTGATCTGCGGCGGTCCTTGCAAGAGTTTCAGGCGGATAGACCGGATCGTTGTCCGCCTGATAGACTGTTTGTTCCGGATGATTGGACCAGCAGAGTCATCTCTGAGGTACATTCTTCTGCATTGGCAGGTCATCCCGGAATTTTTGGTACCAGGGATTTGGTGGCAAGATCCTTCTGGTGGCCTTCCCTGTCACGAGATGTGCGAGTCTTTGTGCAGTCATGTGACGTTTGTGCTCGGGCCAAGTCTTGTAGTTCTCGGGCTAGCGGACTGCTGTTGCCCTTGCCTATTCCTAAGAGGCCTTGGACACACATCTCGATGGATTTTATTTCAGATCTGCCTGTTTCCCAGAAGATGTCTGTCATCTGGGTGGTCTGTGACCGTTTCTCTAAAATGGTCCATTTGGTTCCTCTGCCCAAGTTGCCTTCTTCTTCTGAGTTGGTTCCTCTGTTTTTTCAGAATGTTGTCCGATTGCACGGTATTCCTGAGAATATTGTTTCTGACAGAGGTACCCAATTTGTGTCTAGATTTTGGCGGGCATTCTGTGCTAGGATGGGCATAGATTTGTCTTTTTCATCTGCTTTTCACCCTCAGACTAATGGCCAGACCGAGCGGACTAATCAGACCCTTGAGACATATCTGAGGTGTTTTGTCTCTGCTGACCAGGATGATTGGGTTGCTTTTTTGCCATTGGCAGAGTTCGCCCTCAATAATCGGGCCAGCTCTTCCACCTTGGTGTCCCCGTTTTTCTGTAATTCGGGGTTTCACCCTCGATTTTCCTCCGGTCAGGTGGAATCCTCGGATTGTCCTGGAGTGGATGCGGTGGTGGAGAGATTGCATCACATCTGGGGGCAGGTTATGGACAATTTGAAGTTGTCCCAGGAGAAGACTCAGCGTTTTGCCAACCGTCATCGTCGTGTTGGTTCTCGGCTTTGTGTTGGAGATTTAGTGTGGTTGTCTTCTCGTTTTGTCCCTATGAGGGTCTCTTCTCCTAAGTTTAAACCTCGGTTCATCGGCCCTTATAGAATATTGGAGATTCTTAATCCTGTTTCTTTCCGTTTGGACCTCCCTGCGTCCTTTTCCATTCATAACGTTTTTCATCGGTCGTTATTGCGCAGGTATGAGGTACCTGTTGTACCTTCAGTTGAGCCTCCTGCTCCGGTGTTGGTTGAGGGTGAGTTGGAGTACGTTGTGGAGAAAATTTTGGACTCTCGTGTTTCCAGACGGAAACTCCAGTATCTGGTCAACTGGAAGGGTTACGGCCAGGAGGATAATTCTTGGGTCAATGCATCTGATGTTCATGCTTCTGATCTTGTTCGTGCCTTCCATAGGGCTCATCCTGGTCGCCCTGGTGGATCTGGTGAGGGTTCGGTGCCCCCTCCTTGAGGGGGGGGTACTGTTGTGAATTTGGATTCTGGGCTCCCCCGGTGGCCGCTTGTGGAATTGGACTTGTCATCCTCTTTCCTGTTTCACCTGGTTCCATCAGTAGTGGGTGTCGCTATTTAAGCTCATTTCTCTGGTGGTTTCTTGCCGGTCAACAATGTTATCTGATGCCTCTCAGTGCTTGTTCCTGCTTCTAGACAACTACTAGATAAGTTGGACTTTTGTCCATGTTTTGTTTTGCCTATTTGTTCCAGTTCACAGCTGAAGTTTTGTTACTGTGTCTGGAAAGCTCTCGTTGATCAGGGATTGCTACTCTGGCGTTATGAGTTAATGCCAGAGTTTAAGGTAATCTCTGGATGGTGTTTTGTTAGTGTTTTTCTGCTGACCATGAAAGTATACTATCTGTCTTCTGCTATCTAGTAAGCGGACCTCAAATTTGCTAAGACTATTTTCCTGCTGCGTTTGTTGTTTCATCTGAACTCACCGTCATTATATGTGGGGGGCTACTGTCTTCTTTGGAATATTTCTCTAGAGGTGAGCCAGGTCTTATATTTCCCTCTGCTAGCTATTTAGGTCTTAGGCCAGAGCTGGGCATCTAGCGATAAATAGGAAATGCTACCTGGCTATTTCTAGTTGCGCGGCAGGCTTAGTTCATGGTCAGTATAGTTCCATCTTCCGAGAGCTTGTCCCTCTATAGGCTTGCTATGATCTCTGCCTGCAGAGATCATGACAGACAAGGCACAGAGATATGGACACAAGCCAGGGTATGATGCCCCTCTGGGTGGCGGACATAGGACAGGGTACGAGGCCCCACTGGATGGCAAACACAGGACACAGACCAGGGTACAACAACCCCCTGGGTGGCGGACATAGAGACAGGGCCTGGCACCTCAGCAGCTAAGAACTGACTGAGGGAGTAAGTGTTGTGAATTCCGTTCTCGGGCTCCCTCCTGTGGTCGTGAATGGTACTTTGGTGAGTTCTGTCCTTGGACACCCTCTGGTGGCTTTGAGTGGAACTGCTGATCTTTGAGGTTGGCTTTCTCAGCTGCCCTCGTTTATTGCTTCTGCTCGCTTCCCTATTTAACTCTGCCCAGGTCGTTAGTCCATGCCAGCTGTCAATGTCTCAGTACTGGTTCAGATCTCTCTTGGAATTCTCAGATGACCTGACTACTCCAGCAGAAGCTAAGTCCTTGCTAGTCATTTGCTGTTCATTGGTTTTTTGAATATATTTTTCAGTACATTCTATGTTTCAGTCCAGCCTGCTATTATGATATTTCCTTGCTAGCTGGAAGCTCTGGGGGTGCAGAGCTGCACCTCCACACCGTGAGTCGGTGTGGAGGTCTTTTTGCACACTCTGCGTGGTTTTTGTAGTTTTTTATACTGACCGCATAGTTCCCTTTCCTATCCTCTGTCTTTCTAGAGAAGATTCGGCCTCCTTTGCTAAAATCTGTTTCATTCCTGTGTTTGTCACTTCCCTCTTAACTCACAGTTAATATTTGTGGGGGGCTACCTTTACTTTGGGGAATTTCTCTGAGGCAAGGTAGGCTACTATTTCTATCTTTAGGGGTAGTTAGCTCTTAGGCTGTGAAGAGGCGTCTAGGGAGAGTTAGGTACGCTCCACGGCTATTTCTAGTGTGTGTGATAGGATTAGGGATTGCGGTCAGTAGAGTTACCACTTCCTCAGAGCTTGTCCCAGGTTTTCTGTTTTAACCATCAGGTCACTTCGGGTGCTCCTAACCACCAGGTCATAACGGTACAGCTGGCCGAAAAGTGTTAATGCATCTCAAAAGAGGGATAAGAGAAGTTCTGAGTCAATTTTTTTTTCTTTCCAGCTTGTTTTGTCTTTCTTTTCCCCTTAACCTCTGGGTGGTTCAGGACTCAGGTGTAGATATGGATATTCAAGGTTTGTCCTCTTGTGTGGATCAACTCACTGCTAGGGTACAAAGTATTCAAGATTATGTAGTTCAGAATCCGATGTTAGAGCCTAGAATTCCAATTCCTGATTTGTTTTCTGGGGATAGATCTAAATTTTTGAATTTCAAAAATAATTGCAGACTGTTTCTTGCTCTGAAACCCCGCTCCTCTGGTGATCCCATTCAGCAAGTAAAGATTATTATTTCTTTGTTGCGTGGTGACCCGCAAGACTGGGCATTCTCCCTTGAGCCAGGAAATCCTGCATTGCTTAATGTGGATGCATTTTTTCTAGCGCTTGGATTGCTTTATGACGAACCTAATTCTGTGGATCAGGCAGAAAAGATCTTGCTGACTCTATGTCAGGGTCAGGATGAGGCAGAAGTATATTGCCAGAAGTTTAGAAAGTGGTCTGTGCTTACTCAATGGAATGAGTGTGCCCTGGCAGCAATTTTCAGAAAGGGTCTTTCTGAAGCCCTTAAGGATGTTATGGTGGGGTTCCCCACGCCTGCTGGTCTGAATGAGTCAATGTCTTTGGCCATTCAGGTTGATCGGCGTTTGCGCGAGCGCAAAGTTGTGCACCATTTGGCGGTGTCCTCTGAGCGGAGGCCTGAGCCTATGCAATGTGATAGGACTTTGACCAGAGCTGAACGGCAAGAACACAGACGTCAGAATGGGCTGTGTTTTTACTGTGGTGACTCCTCTCATGCTATCTCTGATTGTCCTAAGCGCACTAAGAGGTTCGCTAGGTCTGTCACCATTAGTACTTTGCAGCCTAAATTTCTCTTATCTGTTACCCTGATTTGCTCACTGTCGTCCTACTCTGTTATGGCATTTGTGGATTCGGGCGCTGCTCTGAATTTGATGGACTTGGAGTTTGCCAGGCGCTGTGGTTTTTTCTTGGAGCCTTTGCAGATTCCTATTCCCTTAAGGGGGATTGATGCTACGCCATTGGCCAAGAATAAACCTCAGTACTGGACTCAGCTGACCATGTACATGGCTCCTGCACATCAGGAAAATATCCGCTTTTTGGTGTTGCATAATTTGCATGATGTTGTCGTGTTGGGTTTGCCATGGTTACAGGTTCATAATCCAGTACTGGATTGGAAATCAATGTCTGTGTCTAGTTGGGGTTGTCAAGGGATACATGGTGATGTTCCTTTGATGTCAATTTCTTCTTCCACTTCTTCTGAAGTCCCTGAGTTTTTGTCGGATTACCAGGATGTATTTGATGAGCCCAAGTCCAGTGCCCTACCTCCTCATAGGGACTGTGATTGCGCTATTAATTTGATTCCTGGTAGTATGTTCCCTAAGGGCCGACAGTTCAATTTATCTGTGCCAGAACATGCCGCTATGCGGAGTTATTTAAAGGAGTCCTTGGAGAAAGGGCATATTTGCCCGTCTTCGTCGCCGTTGGGAGCAGGGTTCTTTTTTGTGGCCAAGAAGGATGGCTCTCTGAGACCCTGTATAGATTACCGCCTTCTCAATAAAATCTCGGTCAAATTTCAGTACCCTTTGCCTCTGTTGTCTGATTTGTTTGCTCGTATTAAGGGAGCTAGTTGGTTTACCAAGATTGACCTTCGAGGGGCGTATAATCTTGTGTGTATTAAACAGGGCGATGAATGGAAAACAGCATTTAATACGCCTGAGGGCCATTTTGAGTACCTGGTGATGCCATTCGGCTTTCTAATGCTCCATCTGTGTTTCAGTCCTTTATGCACGACATCTTCCGGAAGTATCTGGATAGGTTCATGATCGTATATTTGGATGATATTTTGGTCTTTTCGGATGATTGGGAGTCTCATGTAAGGCAGGTCAGGATGGTGTTCCAGGTCCTTCGTGCTAATGCGTTGTTTGTGAAGGGCTCTAAATGCCTCTTTGGAGTTCAGAAGGTTTCCTTTTTGGGCTTCATTTTTTCCCCTTCTACTATCGAGATGGATCCTGTCAAAGTTCAGGCCATTTATGATTGGACTCAACCTACAGCTGTGAAGAGTCTTCAGAAGTTCCTGGGCTTTGCTAATTTTTACCGTCGCTTCATCGCTAATTATTCTAGTGTGGTTAAGCCTTTGACTGATTTGACGAAGAAAGGCGCTGATGTGGTGAATTGGTCCCCTGCGGCCGTTGAGGCCTTTCAGGAGCTTAAACGTCGTTTCACTTCGGCCCCTGTGTTGCGTCAGCCAGATGTTTTGCTCCCTTTTCAGGTCGAGGTTGATGCTTCTGAGATTGGGGCAGGGGCTGTTTTGTCTCAGAGAAGTTCTGATGGCTCCTTGATGAAGCCGTGTGCTTTCTTTTCTAGAAAGTTTTCGCCTGCCGAGCGTAATTATGATGTCGGCAATCGGGAGTTGTTGGCTATGAAGTGGACATTTGAGGAGTGGCGACATTGGCTTGAGGGAGCCAAACATCGCGTGGTGGTCCTGACTGATAACAAGAATCTGACTTACCCCGAGTCCGCCAAGCGGTTGAACCCTAGACAGGCTCGATGGTCACTGTTTTTCTCCCGTTTCGATTTTGTGGTCTCATACCTTCCGGGATCTAAGAATGTGAAGGCTGATGCCCTTTCTAGGAGTTTTTTGCCTGATTCTCCGGGAGTCCCTGAGCCGGCTGGTATTCTTAAAGAGGGGGTGATTCTGTCTGCCATCTCCCCTGATTTGCGGTGGGTGCTGCAGGAGTTTCAAGCTGATAGACCTGACCGCTGCCCAGTGGAGAAACTGTTTGTCCCTGATAGATGGACTAGTAGGGTTATTTCTGAGGTTCATTGTTCAGTGTTGGCTGGTCATCCTGGGATTTTTGGTACCAGAGATTTGGTTGCCATGTCCTTTTGGTGGCCTTCCTTGTCACGGGATGTGCGTTCTTTTGTGCAGTCTCGTGGGACTTGTACTCGGGCCAAACCTTGCAGTTCTCGTGCCAGTGGGTTGCTTTTGCCTTTGCCTGTCCCGAAGAGGCCCTGGACACATATTTCCATGGATTTTATTTCTGATCTTACTGTCTCTCAAAGGATGTCTGTCATCTGGGTGGTTTGTGATCAGTTTTCTAAGATGGTCCATTTGGTACCCTTGCCTAAATTGCCTTCCTCTGTTATGATCCTGGTGGCAAGGATCGCAAAATGACCTGCTAAGTAACAGAAATCCTTAGGACAATTTCTGGGGATGTGGGAGCTATACTGACCGCAACCCTGATTCTATCAATACACACTATAGGCAGCCGTGGAGCGTTACCTAAAATCCTAGACGCCTCGTCACAGCCTGAGAAACTAGCTACCCCTAGAGAGAAAGCAAGCCTCACTTGCCTCAGAGAAATCACCCCAAAGTTTTAGACAGCCCCCCACAAATAATAACGGTGAGTTAAGGGGAAAACACAAACGTAGAAATGAAAACAGGTTTTTTAGCAAATGAGGCCCGCTAACACTAAATAGACAGAAGACAGCAAGGGATCTGTGCGGTCAGTATAAAATGCTATAAAAAATAATCCACGCAGAGATTACAAGAACCCCCACACCGACTCACGATGTGAGGGGCGCAACTCTGCACCCCAGAACTTCCAGCAAGCGAGAATATTACATATAAGCAAGCTGGACAGAACTCATCATATACAGAGAAACATTTTCAAGGAAATAATGAGCAAACATGAACTAGCAAGACTTAGCTTCTCAGGAGGAGACAGGTCACAAGGAAAGTCCAGAGAGATCAGAACCAGTACTGAATACAACGACAGCAGGCAAAAAGTGAAGGTCCAGGTGGAGTTAAATAGAGGTCAGACTAGCAGAAAACGAGGCAGCTGGATTCCAGCTACAGACCCGCAGTAAGCACTAAAGGCCACCAGAGGGAGCCCAAGAACAGAACTCACACAATACCACTCATGACCACAAGAGGGAGCCCGAGAACGGAATTCACAACATTCCTCCTCTGATTTGGTTCCATTATTTTTTCAACATGTGGTTCGTTTGCATGGAATTCCGGAGGACATTGTGTCGGACAGAGGTTCCCAATTTGTTTCTAGGTTTTGGCGGTCCTTTTGTGCTAAGATGGGCATTGATTTGTCTTTTTCTTCAGCGTTCCATCCTCAGACAAATGGCCAAACCGAACGAACCAATCAGACCTTGGAAACCTATCTGAGATGCTTTGTTTCTGCTGATCAGGGTGATTGAGTGACCTTCTTGCCATTGGCCGAGTTCGCCCTTAATAATCGGGCTAGTTCTGCTACTTTGGTTTCACCTTTTTTTTGTAATTCTGGTTTTCATCCTCGTTTTTCTTCAGGGCAGGTTGAGTCTTCTGACTGTCCTGGTGTGGATTCTGTGGTGGACAGGTTGCAACAAATTTGTACTCACGTGGTGGACAATTTGACGTTGTCTCAGGAGAAGGCGCAACGTTTTGCTAACCGCCGTCACTGTGTTGGTCCCCGACTTCGTGTTGGGGATTTGGTTTGGTTGTCTTCTCGTTATGTTCCTATGAAGGTTTCTTCTCCTAAGTTCAAGCCTCGTTTCATTGGTCCTTATAAGATTTCTGAAATTATCAATCCTGTGTCGTTTCGTTTGGCCCTTCCAACTTCTTTTGCCATCCATAATGTGTTCCATAGGTCGTAGTTGCGGAGATATGTGGCGCCTATGGTTCCTTCCGTTGATCCTCCTGCTTCGGTGTTGGTTGAGGGGGAGTTGGAGTATGTGGTGGAGAAGATTTTAGATTCTCGTATTTCGAGACGGAAGCTGCAGTACCTGGTTAAATGGAAGGGCTATGGTCAGGAGGATAATTCCTGGGTTGTTGCCTCCGATGTCCATGCTGCCGATTTGGTTCATGCCTTTCATTTGACTCGTCCTGATCGGCCTGGGGGCTCTGGTGAGGGTTCGGTGACCCCTCCTCAAGGGGGGGGTACTGTTGTGAATTCTGTTCTCGGGCTCCCTCCTGTGGTCGTGAATGGTACTTTGGTGAGTTCTGTCCTTGGACACCCTCTGGTGGCATTGAGTGGAACTGCTGATCTTTGAGGTTGGCTTTCTCAGCTGCCCTCGTTTATTGCTTCTGCTCACTTCCCTATTTAACTCTGCCCAGGTCGTTAGTCCATGCCAGCTGTCAATGTCTCAGTACTGGTTCAGATCTCTCTTGGAATTCTCAGATGACCTGACTACTCCAGCAGAAGCTAAGTCCTTGCTAGTCATTTGCTGTTCATTGGTTTTTTGAATATATTTTTCAGTACATTCTATGTTTCAGTGCAGCCAGCTATTATGATATTTCCTTGCTAGCTGGAAGCTCAGGGGGTGCAGAGCTGCACCTCCACACCGTGAGTCGGTGTGGAGGTCTTTTCGCACACTCTGCATGGTTTTTGTAGTTTTTTATGCTGACCGCATAGTTCCCTTTCCTATCCTCTGTCTTTCTAGAGAAGATTCGGCCTCCTTTGCTAAAATCTGTTTCATTCCTGTGTTTGTCACTTCCCTCTTAACTCACAGTTAATATTTGTGGGGGGCTACCTTTACTTTGGGGAATTTCTCTGAGGCAAGGTAGGCTACTATTTCTATCTTTAGGGGTAGTTAGCTCTTAGGCTGTGAAGAGGCGTCTAGGGAGAGTTAGGTACACTCCACGGCTATTTCTAGTGTGTGTGATAGGATTAGGGATTGCGGTCAGTAGAGTTACCACTTCCTCAGAGCTTGTCCCAGGTTTTCTGTTTTAATCATCAGGTCACTTCGGGTGCTCCTAACCACCAGGTCATATCAGTAAGTTGCACAGGCCCCCACCAATGGGTGGGGATCTCCTAAATACAGGATGCCTCATGGCAATTGGCCGGGGACACCTTAGCAAGGTGCACTGTTGTGAATTCTGCTCTTGGGTTCCCTCCGGTGGTTGTTGGTGGTAATGCAGTTGTCTCTGGGTTGTAAATCCTGGGCAGGTGTTCCTGCTGATTTCAGCTCTGCTGGGATATTTAGGTGTGCAGGATCCATTAGCCCTTGCCAGTTGTCCATTGTTCTTGGAGAGTTTACATCTCTGTCTGGTTTCTTCTGCTCTGCTGCCAATTCAGCCAAGATAAGTGTCTGTTTATTTTTCTGCAGCACACATGCAGTGTGCTTTACAATTCAGAACAGTTCA
Organism: Ranitomeya variabilis; assembly: GCF_051348905.1. Classification (NCBI taxonomy): domain Eukaryota; kingdom Metazoa; phylum Chordata; class Amphibia; order Anura; family Dendrobatidae; genus Ranitomeya; species Ranitomeya variabilis. Next base: position 164,639,241 of record NC_135239.1, on the reverse strand, counting down.
TTGTTTTTTCTTGTCCAGCTTAGACTTGTTTGGATTTTTTCAGTCATGCTGGATTCTCTGGAGATGCAGATATACATTCTATGTCTTTAGTTAGATGTGGAATTTTTGTATTTTCTGCTGTGGATATTTTTAGGGTTTTAATACAGACCGCTTAGTACTCTGCCCTATCCTTTACTATTTAGGTAGAAGTGCCTGTTTTGCTAAATCCTGTATTCTGCCTGTGTGTGTCTTTACTCTAATATTCACAGGCAATATTTGTGGGGGGCTGCCTATCCTTTGGGGTTTCTGCTCTGAAACAAGATAGAATTCCCATTTCCATCTATAGGGTTATTTAGTCCTCCGGCTGTGTCGAGGTGTCTAGGATGTGCTAGGTACACCCCACGGCTACTTCTAGTTGCGGTGTCAGTTTAGGGTTGCGGTCTGTACAGGTCCCACCTTCTCCAGAGAAAGTCTCATGCGGCTCCAGGGTCACCGGATCATAATAGTACAACTGGCCAACAATGAGTTAAATGCATCTCAGAAGAAGGGAAGAAAGGTGTTGAGCCATTTTTTTTTCTGTAGCCTGTTTTGTCTTTTCTTCCCTTTTCCTCTGGGTGACTGAGGAGTCCTGTGCTAGCATGGATGTTCACGGATTGGTTTCTCGTTTAGACCAGCTTGCTGCTAGGGTACAGGGTATTTCTGATTATATTGTTCAGACTCCGGTTTTAGAGCCTAGGATTCCTACTCCTGATTGTATCCTAATCCTGACTGTATAAGGATTTGTTTAGCCAAGCTGGTATCTCTGGAGATGCAGATATACCCTCCATATCTTTAGTTAGCTGTGGAGATTTTGTATTTTCTGTGGTGGATTTTCTAGTGTTTTTATACTGACCGCATAGTACTCTGTCCTATCCTTTCTATTTAGCTAGAAGTGGCCTCCTTTGCTAAAATCTGATTTCAGTCTGCGTATGTTATTTCCCTCTCCTCTCACAGTCAATATTTGTGGGGGGCTGCCTATCCTTTGGGAATTTTCTCTGGGGCAAGATAGTTTCCCCTTTTCTATCTCTAGGGGTAATTAGTCCTCCGGCTGTGTCGAGATGTCTAGGGAGCGCTAGGTACATTCCACGGCTACTTCTAGTTGCGGTGTTAAGTTCAGGGTCTGCGGTCAGTACAGGTACCACCTTCTCCAGAGTACGTCCCATGCTGCTCCTAGGCCACCAGATCATAACAGTACAACTGGCCCACAATGAGTTAACCGCATCTCAGGAGAAGGTAAGGAGAGTGCTGAGACATTTTTTTTCTGTAGTCTGTTGTTTGTTTTTTTTCCTTCCCTCTTTACCTCTGGGTGGCTCAGGAGTTCGGCGCTGGTATGGATGTTCAGGGATTAACTTCTCGTGTGGATCAACTTGCTGCTAGAGTACAGGGTATTTCCAATTATATAGTTCCGACTCCAGTTTTAGAGCCTAGAATTCCAACTCCTGATTTGTTTTTTGGGGATAGGTCCAAATTTTTGAGCTTTAAAAATAACTGTAAACTGTTTTTTGCTCTGAAACCCCATTCCTCTGGTGATCCCATCCAGCAGGTTAAAATTGTTATATCTCTGCTGCGTGGTGACATCCTGGATTGGGCATTTGCCCTGGAACCTTGGAATCCGGCGTTGCTTAATGTTGACACCTTTTGTCAGGCGCTTGGGTTATTGTATGACGAACCTAATTCAGTGGATCATGCTGAGAAGACCTTGTTGGCTCTGTGTCAAGGTCAAGAAGCGGCAGAATCATATTGCCAGAAATTTAGAAAATGGTCTGTACTGACTAAATGGAATGAGGAGGATGCCTTGGCTGCAATTTTCAGAAAGGGTCTTTCTGAATCCGTTAAAGATGTTATGGTGGGGTTCCCCACGCCTGCTGGTCTGAGTGATTCTATGTCTCTAGCTATTCAGATTGATCGGCGCTTGTGCGAGTGCAGAGTTGTGCACACTATGGCATTGTCTTCCGAGCGGAGTCCTGAGCCTATGCAGTGTGATAGGATTGTGTCTAGAGCTGAACGACAAGGATTTGGACGTCAGAATAAGTTATGTTTTTACTGCGGCGATTCTGCTCATGTTATTTCTGATTGCCCTAAGCGTACCAAGAGAATCGCTAGTTCAGTTACTATCAGTACTGTACAACCTAAATTTCTGTTGTCTGTGACCCTGATCTGCTCATTATCGTCATTTTCTGTCATGGCATTTGTGGATTCAGGCGCCGTTCTAAATTTAATGGACTTAGAATTTGCCAGACGTTGTGGTTTCCCCTTGCAGCCTTTGCAGAGTCCTATTCCTTTGAGGGGCATTGATGCTACACCGTTGGCTAAAAATAAACCTCAGTTTTGGACACAGCTGACCATGTGCATGGCACCAGCCCATCAGGAAGATTGTCGCTTTCTGGTGTTGCATAATTTGCATGATGCTGTTGTGCTGGGTTCCCCATGGTTACAGGTGCATAATCCGGTATTAGATTGGAAATCTATGTCTGTGACTAGTTGGGGTTGTCAGGGGGTTCATGGTGACGTTCCCTTGATGTCAATTGCCTCCTCCCCATCTTCTGAAATTCCTGAGTTTTTGTCAGATTTCCAGGATGTATTCAATGAGCCCAAGTCCAGTTCCCTTCCACCGCATAGGGACTGTGATTGTGCTATTGACTTGATTCCAGGCTGTAAGTTTCCTAAAGGCCGACTTTTCAACCTGTCTGTGCCAGAACATACCGCCATGCGGAGCTATGTTAAGGAGTCCTTGGAGAAGGGGCATATTCGGCCATCTTCTTCAGCATTGGGAGCAGGTTTTTTCTTTGTTGCCAAAAAAGATGGCTCTTTGAGACCCTGTATTGATTATCGCCTCTTGAATAAGATCACGGTCAAATTCCAATACCCTTTGCCTTTGCTTTCTGATCTGTTTGCTAGGATTAAGGGGGCTAGTTGGTTTACTAAGATTGACCTTCGAGGGGCATATAATCTTGTTCATATTAAGCAGGGTGACGAATGGAAAACTGAGTTTAATACGCCCGAAGGCCATTTTGAATACCTTGTGATGCCATTCGGACTCTCTAATGCTCCATCTGTGTTTCAGTTCTTCATGCATGATATATTTCGGAATTATCTTGATAAATTCATGATTGTATATTTGGATGATATTTTGATTTTTTCAGATGATTGGGAGTCTCATGTGAAACAAGTCAGGATGGTATTTCAGATCCTTCGTGATAATGCCTTGTTTGTGAAGGGGTCTAAGTGCCTCTTTGGAGTACAGAAGATTTCTTTTTTGGGCTTCATTTTCTCTCCCTCATCTATAGAGATGGATCCGGTTAAGGTTCAGGCCATTCATGATTGGATCCAGCCCACATCCGTGAAGAGCCTTCAGAAATTTTTGGGTTTTGCTCATTTTTATCGCCGTTTCATTGCCAACTTCTCCAGTGTGGTTAAATCCCTGACTGATTTGACGAAGAAGGGCGCTGATGTGACGAATTGGTCCTCTGCGGCTGTTTCTGCCTTTCAGGAGCTTAGACGCCGATTTACTTCTGCCCCTGTGTTGCGTCAGCCGGATGTTTCTCTTCCTTTTCAGGTTGAGGTTGACGCTTCTGAGATTGGGGCAGGGGCCGTTTTGTCTCAGAGGAATTCTGATGGTTCCTTGATGAAACCGTGTGCCTTCTTTTCTCGAAAGTTTTCCCCTGCGGAACGCAATTATGATGTCGGCAATCGTGAATTGTTGGCTATGAAGTTGGCATTTGAGGAGTGGCAACATTGGCTTGAGGGGGCCAAGCACCATATTGTGATCTTGACCGATCATAAGAATCTGATTTACCTCGAGTCTGCCAAACGGCTGAATCCTAGACAGGCCCGATGGTCCCTGTTTTTCTCCCGTTTTGATTTTGTGGTCTCGTATCTTCCGGGTTCTAAGAATGTTAAGGCTGATGCCCTCTTTAGGAGCTTTTTGCCTGATTCTCCTGGGGTCCTTGAGCCGGTCGGTATTCTGAAGGATGGGGTGATTCTTTCTGCCATCTCCCCTGATTTACGACGGGTTCTTCAGGAATTTCAGGCTGATAAACTTGACCGCTGTCCAGTGGGGAAACTGTTCCTGACAGATGGACTAGTAAAGTGATTTCGGAGGTTCATTGTTCTGTGTTGGCTGGTCATCCTGGGATTTTTGGTACCAGAGATTTGGTTGGTAGGTCCTTTTGGTGGCCTTCTTTGTCACGGGATGTGCGTTCTTTTGTGCAGTCCTGTGGGACTTGTGCGCAGGCCAAGCCTTGCTGTTCCTGCGCTAGTGGGTTGCTTTTGCCTTTGCCTGTCCCTGAGAGGCCTTGGACGCATATTTCTATGGATTTTATTTCGGATCTTCCGGTTTCCCAGAGGATGTCGGTTATCTGGGTGGTTTGTGACCGGTTTTCTAAGATGGTGCATTTGGTGCCTTTGCCTAAATTGCCTTCCTCTTCTGATTTGGTTCCGTTGTTTTTTCAGCATGTGGTTCGTTTGCATGGCATTCCGGAGAATATTGTGTCCGACAGAGGTTCTCAGTTTGTTTCTAGGTTTTGGCGAGCCTTTCGTGCTAGGCTGGGCATTGATTTGTCTTTTTCTTCCGCATTTCATCCTCAGACAAATGGCCAGACCGAGCGAACTAATCAGACTTTGGAAACGTATTTGAGATGCTTTGTGTCTGCTGATCAGGATGATTGGGTGGCTTTCTTGCCATTGGCCGAGTTTGCCCTTAATAATCGGGTTAGTTCTGCTACCTTGGTTTCACCCTTCTTTTGTAATTCTGGTTTTCATCCTCGTTTTTCTTCAGGGCAGGTAGAGCCTTCTGATTGTCCTGGGGTGGACTCTGTGGTTGACAGGTTGCAGCAGATTTGGGCTCATGTTGTGGACAATTTGGTGTTGTCTCAGGAGGAGGCTCAGCGTTTTGCTAATCGTCGTCGGTGTGTTGGTTCCCGGCTTCGGGTTGGGGATTTGGTCTGGTTGTCTTCCCGTCATGTTTCTATGAAGGTTTCTTCCCCTAAGTTTACGCCTCGGTTTATTGGCCCTTATAGGATTTCTGAGATTATCAATCCAGTGTCTTTTCGTTTGGCCCTTCCGGCCTCTTTTTCCATCCATAATGTTTTTCATAGATCTTTGTTGCGGAGATATGTGGTGCCCGTTGTTCCCTCTGTTGATCCTCCTGCCCCGGTGTTGATTGATGGGGAGTTGGAGTATGTGGTTGAGAAGATTTTGGATTCTCGTTTTTCGAGGTGGAAGCTTCAGTATCTTGTCAAATGGAAGGGTTATGGCCAGGAGGATAATTCTTGGGTTGTTGCCTTCGATGTTCATGCTGAGGATTTGGTTCGTGCCTTTCATTTGGCTCGTCCAGATCGGCCTGGGGGCTCTGGTGAGGGTTCGGTGACCCCTCTTCAAGGGGGGGGGGGTACTGTTGTGAATTCTGCTCTTGGGCTCCCTCCGGTGGTTATAAGTGTTAGTGCTGCTGTCTTTGGATCGCAGCATTTATCAGGTGTGTCCATTTTTTGCAATTCGGACTGGGCTATTTAGTCTTGCTTGACCCTTTGGTTAGTGCCAGTTGTCCATTGTTTCCTGGAGGATTCACTTCCCTGCCTGGTCTCTCTTGCTTGCTGTTCATTTCAACAAAGATAAGTGCTGGCTTTGTTTTCTGCAGTCCACATGCTGTGGGTCTGATCGTTCTAGTTATTTTCCATGTTTTTTCTTGTCCAGCTTGGTCTGTATAAGGATTTGTTTAGCCAAGCTGGTATCTCTGGAGTTGCAGATATACCCTCCATGCCTTTAGTTAGATGTGGAGTTTTTGTATTTTCTGTGGTGGAGAATCAAGCAAAAAGCTCCTAGAGAGGGCATCCGCCTTAACATTCTTAGAACCCGGAAGGTACGAGACCACAAAATCAAAACGGGAGAAAAACAGGGACCATCGGGCCTGTCTAGGATTCAGCCGTCTGGCAGACTCGAGGTAAATCAGATTCTTATGATCAGTCAAGACCACAATACAGTGCATGGCCCCCTCAAGCCAATGACGCCACTCCTCAAATGCCCACTTCATAGCCAACAACTCACGATTGCCGACATCATAATTGCGTTCCGCAGGCGAAAACTTCCGAGAAAAGAAGGAACACGGTTTCAACAAGGAACCATCAGAATTCCTCTGAGACAAAACGGCCCCTGCCCCAATTTCAGAAGCATCAACCTCAACCTGAAATGGAAGGGAGACATCCGGCTGACGCAACACAGGGGCAGAAGTAAATCAGCGTTTAAGCTCCTGAAAGGCAGAAACAGCCGCAGAGGACCAATTCGCCACATCAGCGCCCTTCTTCGTCAAATCGGTCAGGGGTTTAACTACACTGGAGAAGTTGGCAATAAAGCGGCGATAAAAATTAGCAAAGCCCAAAAATTTCTGAAGGCTCTTCACAGAAGTGGGCTGGATCCAATCATGAATGGCTTGAACCTTAACCGGATCCATTTCTATAGATGATGGAGAAAAAATGAAGCCCAAAAAAGAAACCTTCTGTACTCCAAAGAGGCACTTAGACCCCTTCACGAACAAAGCATTATCACGAAGGATCTGAAATACCATCCTGACTTGTTTCGCCTGAGACTCCTAATCATCTGAAAAAATCAAAATATCATCCAAATATACAATCATGAATTTATCAAGATAATTCCGAAATATATCATGCATGAAGGACTGAAACACAGATGGGGCATTAGAGAGCCCGAATGGCATCACAAGGTATTCAAAATGGCCTTCGGGCGTATTAAATGCAGTTTTCCATTCGTCACCCTGCTTAATACGAACAAGATTATATGCCCCTCGAAGGTCCATCTTAGTAAACCAACTAGCCCCCTTAATCCTAGCAAACAAATCAGAAAGCAAAGGCAAAGGGTATTGGAATTTGACCGTGATCTTATTCAAGAGGCGATAATCAATACAGGGTCACAAGGAGCCATCCTTCTTGGCAACAAAAAAAAACCTGCTCCCAATGGTGAAGAAGATGGCCGAATATGCCCCTTCTCCAAAGATTCCTTAACATAGCTCCGCATGGCGGTATGTTCTGGCGCAGACAGGTTAAAAAGTCGGCCCTTAGGGAACTTACAACCTGGAATCAAGTCGATAGCACAATCACTGTCCCTATGCGGTGGAAGGGAACTGGACTTGGGCTCATCAAATACATCCTGGAAATCCGACAAAAACTCAGGAATTTCAGAAGAGGGGGAGGAGGTAATTGACATTAAAGGGACGTCACCATGAACCCCCTGACAACCCCAACTAGTCACAGACATAGATTTCCAATCTAATACCGGATTATGCACCTGTAACCATGGGAAACCCAGCACAATAGCATCATGCAAATTATGCAACACCAGAAAACGACAATCTTCCTGATGAGCTGGCGCCATACACATGGTCAGCTGTGTCCAAAAATGAGGTTTATTTTTAGCCAGCGGTGTAGCATCAATGCCCCTCAAAGGAATAGGACTCTGCAAAGGCTGCAAAGGGAACCCACAACGTCTGGCAAATTCTAAGTCCATTAAGTTTAAAACGGCGCCTGAATCCACAAATGCCATGACAGAAAATGACGATAATGAGCAGATCAGGGTCACAGATAACAGAAATTTAGGTTGTACAGTACTGATGGTAACAGAACTAGCGATTCTCTTAGTACGCTTAGGGCAATCAGAAATAACATGAGCAGAATCGCCGCAGTAAAAACACAACCTATTCTGACGTCTGAATCCTTGTCATTCCGCTCTAGACACAATCCTATCACACTGCATAGGCTCAGGACTCCGCTCGGAAGACAACGCCACAGCGGGCACAACTCTGCGCTCGCGTAAGCGCCGATCAATCTGAATGGCCAGAGACATAGAATCACTCAGACCAGCAGGCGTGGGAAACCCCACCATAACATCTTTAACCGATTCCGAAAGACCCTTTCTGAAAATTGCAGCCAAGGCATCCTCATTCCACTTAGTCAGCACAGACCATTTTCTAAATTTCTGGCAATATAATTCTGCCGCTTCTTGACCCTGAGACAGGGCCAACAAGGTCTTCTCAGCATGATCCACTGAATTAGGTTCATCATACAATAACCCTAGTGCTTTAAAAAAGGTGTCTACATTAAGCAAAGCAGGATTTCCAGCTTCCAGGGAGAACGCCCAATCCTGAGGGTCACCGTGCAGCAGAGAAATGACTATTTTAACCTGCTGGATGTGATCACCCGAGGAACGGGGTTTCAGAGCTAAAACAGTTTACAGTTATTTTTAAAGCTCAAAAATCTGGACCTATCTCCAAAAAACAAATCAGGAGTTGGAATTCTAGGTTCTAAAACCGGAGTCTGAACGATATAATCGGAAATACCCTGTACTCTAGCAGCAAGCTGGTCCACACGAGAAGCCAGTCCCTGAATGTCCATACCAGCGCCAAACTCCTGAACCACCCAGAGGTAAAGAGGAAAGAAAAAGCACAACAGACTACAGAAAAAAAATGGCTCAGCACTTTCCTTTCCTTCTTTTGAGCTGCAATTAACTCATTGTGGGCCAGTTGTACTGTTATGAACTGGTGGTCTAAAAGCAGCATGAGACGTACTCTGGAGTAGGTGGTACCTGTACTGACCGCAGACCCTGAACTTAACACCGCAACTAGAAGTAGCCGTGGAATGTACCTATCTTTACCTAGACATCTCGACACAGCCGGAGGACTAATTACCCCTAGAGATAGAAAAAGGAAAACTATCTTGCCTCAGAGAAAATCCCCCAAAGGATAGACAGCCCCCCACAAATATTGACTGTGAGAAGAGAGGGAAATAACATATGCAGACTGAAATCAGAATTTAGCAAAGGAGGCCACTTCTAGCTAAATAGAAAGGATAGCACAGAGTACTATGCGGTCAGTATTAAAACACTAGAAAATATCCACCACAGAAAATACAAAATCTCCACATCTAACTAAAGATATGGAGGGTATATCTGCACCTCCAGAGATACCAGCTTGGCTGAACAAATCTTTAAACAGACCAAGCTGGACAAGACAAAACATGGAAATGAACTGAACTATAAGGCCCACAGCATGTGGACTGCAAAAAACAAAGCCAGAACTTATCTTTGTTGAAAAGAACAGCAAAGCAGGAGAGACCAGGCTGGGATGTGAATCCTCCAGGAACAATGGACAACTGGCACTGACTAAAGGGTCAAGCAAGACTAAATAGCCCAGTTAGAATTGATTGCAATAAGAGGACACACCTGATGAATGCTGCGATCCAAAGACAGCAGCGCTACCACTTATAACCACCGGAGGGAGCCCAAGAGCAGAATTCACAACAGGAGTTGGAGTATGTGGTTGAGAAGATTTTGGATTCTCGCTTTTCGAGGCGGAGGCTTCAGTACCTTGTCAAATGGAAGGGTTATGGCCAGGAGGATAATTCTTGGGTTTTTGCCTCTGATGTCCATGCTGCTGATTTGGTCCGTGCCTTTCATCTGGCTCATCCTGATCGGCCTGGGGGTTCTGGTCAGGGTTCGGTGACCCCTCCTCAAGGGGTGGGGTACTGTTGTGAATTATGCTCTTGGGTTCCCTCCGGTGGTTGTTGGTGGTAATGCAGTTGTCTCTGGGTTGTAAATCCTGGGCAGGTGTTCCTGCTGATTTCAGCTCTGCTGGGATATTTAGGTGTGCAGGATCCATTAGCCCTTGCCAGTTGTCCATTGTTCTTGGAGGGTTTACATCTCTGTCTGGTTTCTTCTGCTCTGCTGCCAATTCAGCCAAGATAAGTGTCTGTTTATTTTTCTGCAGCACACATGCAGTGTGCTTTACAATTCAGAACAGTTCATTGTTTTTTCTTGTCCAGCTTAGACTTGTTTGGATTTTTTCAGTCATGCTGGATTCTCTGGAGATGCAGATATACATTCTATGTCTTTAGTTAGATGTGGAATTTTTGTATTTTCTGCTGTGGATATTTTTAGGGTTTTAATACAGACCGCTTAGTACTCTGTCCTATCCTTTACTATTTAGCTAGAAGTGCCTCTTTTGCTAAATCCTGTATTCTGCCTGTGTGTGTCTTTACTCTAATATTCACAGGCAATATTTGTGGGGGGCTGCCTATCCTTTGGGGTTTCTGCTCTGACGCAAGATAGAATTCCCATTTCCATCTATAGGGTTATTTAGTCCTCCGGCTGTGTCGAGGTGTCTAGGATGTGTTAGGTACACCCCACGGCTACTTCTAGTTGCGGTGTCAGTTTAGGGTTGCGGTCTGTAGAGGTCCCACCTTCTCCAGAGAAAGTCTCATGCGGCTCCAGGGTCACCGGATCATAACAGTGCACACAGTCTCATTAAGACACAGGAGTTGCCGGCGCCGCCCCCCTATGCACACAGACAGAGCATGCACAGAGCAAACAGCAGACATGAGACACACAGCATGGAGCTGGCAGCAGAGAGAAGTCACAACAAGGCCCAGAGAAGTAAGTGAGTTTGAGTGTAATGCAGGTGGGGGATGGGAGGCCATGCATTGATGCCAGCAGGGTTGTTACACTAAGCTTCTATGCTCCTGAAAAGAGATGGACATAGTGCGCACGTATGTGTATTGTGACATGCGCTATTAGTGATAGATTGTATTTTGACTGACAGTAAGGAGAGTTAGGGTTAATGTTTGGACTAACCCAGAGTGGGAGGGGATTATGTAAATGGACAGAGACAGTATCCTGGCTAGGATGGAACAGGGAATGTAAGATGAAGAGAGTGCCCTGGGCGGTAGTTCCAAGGCATCAGCAAGCAAAGTAACGGCCATAGTGGCAACCTAGTTCCCCTAAGGGAAAGGAGGACACAGAACCGTGGATTGAGGACAGGATTCTCAATAACTGGACTGTAGTACTATGTTGGTATGTGGTGAAGGCAGAGGAACTTGGAGGAAAAAACAATTAAGCCTGAGGTAGAGAGACCATGTATGAACATGCTCCATGATGTAAAGGAAACGTTAGTGAAGTTATGCACTCGCTATCTATTGTACATAATCCCTACCAAGTTGATGTTCAGTAAAAGACTGTTTATGTTTGGTTGGTGGTCTCCCTCATTGAACTTTACACCATCTGGTCTTGGCCAGCCGATGTTACCGGCATTATGCAGTCTGCAAGGGAGTAGCGCCCCCGTAGGCAAAGCCCACACATCAAGCCAGGACTCCCATGTATATGTAGCGTGCTGGGACATGGAAGATGAGTGCCTATCCCACAGCTACCGTCCCACCATGCCACATTACACTCCTCCTACTGGTGGTTGCAGGTAAGTAGAATTTTATTATTTAACTGTTGCTATGTAAACTGAAGCGCTCAAACATCACGTAGATTATCATTATAGGTTTTTATTACAGTTGGTGCAAATTGATTAACAACACCCGGTCCATTAATCTTCTTTTAATTTGGCCAAGTAATGAAAAGAAAAGCCGTGAATGTCATCAGTTGAAAGTCGTTTCGCTTTTGCAGCTGTGCCCCCAACTTGATGTCAAGAATAGGATGTATCACTGCTAATTGGTTGCAACACCCATGTGAAGCCCTATCGTATGTTGATGCCATCAATCTTGTGGGAAACACAGTTGTGAGATTGGAGGAGCAGTGCTCGTTAGGGAGGCGAGTCATTTTTTTTTTTAATTATTACACCCACTGAACCAAATGAGCTTTACTTAAATGTAGCTTTAATAGAAAGACATAATGATAAAATGTTCATGTCACTTTAACAATATGAATACTAAATAAATCCTTTAAAGCAGATGCATAATAATGTTGTGGCAATCAATACCTTATATTGAACATACTGCCATTCTATTAGGTTGAGGATCTGTAATATTCTGTTGTACTTCTTTCTACTTCTGTTTCATGAAGAATGATCACATGAAATGTCAATAACCCGCATAACGAATGGATAGTAATTTTATTTCTGAGCACTTGGGTTGAACCAGACACGATTTATTAGGACTGGTGTGTGCCTGGAGCTCAGGTGGAAGGGAGGTTGTTGACATTAATTGTGCCTATGTGTCCTGCATTAATTCCCTGCTATGAATAATTTATCATGGAAGGAGCTACTTTCAAAGCAATGAACGCAGGAACATTTGTGGCTTTACTGGAAGTTTTACTGTCTACGATTCAGAAATGAATTCCTAAATCAATTAAGAAAACATATTTGAAAGTTCTCTTAATTAGTGAATAATTGGCATGCAGGTCTTTGTGCAAAGACGCGTAATGAAACAAAAGTGATTATATTGAATAAAAAAGCAAAACTTATATGTAATCTTTCTAATTTTTGAGTGTAAATCCTTCTTGATAAGGTTTGTAAGAGGAAACTTTTCACAATTTAGCATCAGCCGATATGGCCATACTTCAATGCGATACTGACATTGGGTTAATAAACCATAAAGTGAGTTTGTTGAAATTCAATTGAAATTAGGAAAGAAGAAGGTGACAATGCTAGACCATCATACAGGCATATATAGGCAGGACAAGATCTGGAGATACCCTGAATGTAATTGGAGAAAGAGGCGGTTGAGATATCAGAGAACTGGTGACAAGCTGGGGTACCTTTGTGTGTGAGAGTGGAAGATAGACTTGAGAATTCTGCTTCTTAAACACGGAGTTGGAAGTCTAATGCAGGTAGTCGAGGATGAGTGGGAACCCTGAGACGGCGAAGTGGAATAGAAGGACTGAGAGTTGATGTGTAGGCCAGACCTGGGAGCTTTAGTTAACGAATGCTGGGTTTGCCAGGCTGGGGCACGGGTACTGCAAATAAATGAACTGTGTAAAAGGTGAGCCAAAGACAGGGGGCCCCGTTGATGTCTACTGTATTACAGTACTGCTGTTCACAAGATATGTTCATCCACCTGCCACCACTAAGCATGTTCCTATATATTATGGAGAAGATATCGAAGTCAGGTTCGATATTGCCAGGATGTTGCATCTGAGCAATGTTCTGCTGAAAAACCTTAGGTTCCAACATTCATGTGGATGTTAATTTGTCACATATTGTGACATTCAGCTGTGTAATACACGCTGCTACACTGCACAAATTGTCCGGGATTGGTTGGATGAGCATTAGAAGGTGCTGACCTAGGTTTCAAATCTTCTAGATCTCACTTTATTGAGCATGCGACATGTGATAGAACAACAAGTCTAATCCTTTGAGGTTACAGCATGCATTTATGGATCTTATTTTTTATTTCAAAATCTATTGATCAAAATGTGCTTTTATGGTAGGGCAAGCCCCGTAAAATAGATTGTTAAGCTTCTATTATCCATTACAATGTTAATTGTGGAAAGAGCACGGACTGCACACTGATGCATTTCAGAGACCCTCCATATACTTGTATGGGTACTTTCCATCCATAAAAAAGGAAACGTATTTGTGATTTTTTTTATGGATCCGCAGTCTGCAAAAAAGCACGGACATGTAAATAGTTCTATAAACTTTAATGGTTATCTGTTTTATCCATTAAAACCACAGACAAAACACGTATATGAAAAATGAACCTCTGAATGAGGCCTTAGGAAGGTGGTTTAAAAGTGTCATACCTAAACTGTATCTGAGGATGAGGACTTGATCAAGCCTTTGTCCCCAGCCAATAGCTGGAGGTCTCTTGCTATTTAAAGTGCCTCCTCCAACATGGAGGTGCCTGTACAATGTTGTGAGTTTGTTCCTAACATGCTTGTCAGTTCTCAGGTCCCAGTACGTGTATCCTAGACTGCTGCACCTGCTAGTGCTTTCTTCAGCGGCAGACGAACCAGTTGGATCTGCCATTGCTCACCTCAATGGCAGCCGAGCCAGCTGCACCCGCCAATGACTTCCTCAATGGCAGCTGAGCCAGCTGCATCTGCCAGGGCTCACTTCAATGGCAGCCAAGCCACTTGCACCCGTTAGTGCTCATCGCTCCATCAGACTGTCCTGTCTGCACCTGCGGTTCCTGTCATCTTCTCTGCCTGCCTACATCTGTTGGACATTCCACCGGGCCATCCAAGCTACCCGTTCCTAGGGGTCAGCTGCCATCTACCCAAGGTCAGCCCTGGAGTAGCACCTGGATCACCTCTCTTGTCTCTCCATGGACCTCAGTGTCGTTAAGCTGCTGCGTGTCCATGGTCAGATTGGGTGAAGCTCCTAGTCAAGCCCCTCCAAGTCTTCCTTGGCCTTTGGCACAGGGGTTCCACCACCCAGCCTGTTACACTGTTTAGGAACAATTTGTAATTATACAACACGTCACCTAATAATTGGGTCACTAACTAGTAAAATCTCAGCTACTGAACCCCATGGAGATGCAAGTCAAGCACAAGCCAGTAAATGCTGATACATTTGCTCACCACTAGTGATGAGCGAATGTGCTCAACACTGCTTGATACTCGATCGAGCATCGGGGTGCTCGGGTGCTCCAGTCCCCACCCCGCATGTTTTGCGGCTGTTAGACAGCCAATAAACATGCAGGGATTGCCTGCCATACATGGTAATACCATAGCCATGATGGCTACTGGCATTAGACTGCGTGCCCACTATGAGTAATAATAACGTTCTGGATGAAGCTTATTTTTACTGCAACCAAAATGCTGTGTTGTACAGTAGAAGCACAGTGAATGGGATTACTAGAAATCCAATGCCAACTGTGCTTCATTTTTATGCTGCATACACTAACTTGCACTGCGAGTTTCTGAGCTGCAGCATGTCAACTTTTCTTGCCGGAAGAGCTCAGTCTTTGCAGAGTTTCCTCATAGATTTGCATTAGATGCGGTAAATCCACAATTTAAAAAAGCACAAGCATTGAAAGTGCATTTACGCAGGTGTTTTAACCCTGCTGTTCTGTTTAGATTTCACATACACTTGTACTGTTCCCGGTCATTTTTGACCGTCCTTATAAAATAATCATTTTTAGCTAATCTAAGTGGTTTTTTTAAACAGTTTTTGCACTATTATATTGCTTGTGAAGATGGTTGTTCAAATACCAGAAAAAATTAAATACAAAGCTTGTTTTATATTTTTTTTATATCCAAAAGGGAACATGGTATTTTTTAGATTTTTGTAAAAATTGATTATTTTTGCAGATAAAAAAAAAATCTTGATCTAAATGTTAACTATAAGTAATAATATCAAACATTATGTAGATATACTTTTTTCAAAGGCAAAAAAAAAAAAAAAAAAAAAGCATTTTTTCTCTATAAAATGGCAAAAAACGTTGTTTTTTATACACTTATACTGTTCCCGGTCATTTTTGACCGGACCTAACAAAGTTGTGATTTGTACCTAATTCAAGTGTTATTTGATTACCTGTTGCATTGTTTTACTGTATGTGAACATGGTTTTCAATAATCAGATGAAAAATTAAATCAAAAACTTTTATTTTTTGAATCAAATAAATTAACATTTTTTGCAATATTTGCTTCATATTGCACATAAAAACTTTTCTTTATTCTAAACTATATACAAACTTTAAAAAAAAAAAAAGGTTTTTTGTCAAAAACAAATGATAAATGCGATCAATGTATTACTTGCATTGATCACATGTATAATTTACATGACGCTTGCACAAGTATTTTGCACATTTGCAACACATAATATTAGATTTATGGTTACTGGACGTTGGACAGAATGAGCATCTTTTTCGCTTGCAGCTGGTTGCGATGGTGGAAGCCGTTTCAGTATCAGTGGTGGTCGAAGCTGTTGGCTCGCCGTCTCCACCATGCTCTCGAATTTGTCGGGCCACTTTTTCTGCACTCTCATTTCTTGGATTTCGTGGCCGTGTTTTTACATATGGATTAGTGAGAGACTTCCCCACAGCAGTGAGAATATTGAATAATTTTAGAATAAAAGAATAATTTATCTGTAACATACCTGTAAAAATGGGACTTCAGAGCTCTGACGTCTGAACCTCTGCTCACTCTGTGTTGTCTCCAGCTGAACTGAAACTCTACACTGCTATGTTATCTGTCTACAGATAAGATCAGAGCAGACACCACCCTGCAGCAGGAAAAAGCTCACAGTACAACACTTTAGGTGAATTCTGCTTAGGACAGCATTGCACAGTGTAATACTGTACAACCAGCAAACACATGGAAAATCAGAAAATCATGATTTACAATATGAAATGTTGACAACTGAATGGAACTAGATCTATATGAACAGCAGGGTAAATAAAAACCAGTGAAATAACTTGCGCATAGCTATACTGGAAGCGAATCCGTCGGCTGTATCGCAACTTGAAAATGTTGGTATGTGTAAATCTGTTCTGACCAAAAGTAGTCAGATACATTGATAAATAGTAGTAGATGCAATATATAGTTCAAAATGAGGTGATAGCACCTTTATTTTTGTCAAAAATTGTCTGGAGAGCTGAATAAAGGCCTATCGGTCATTTTTGACCGAACAGTACAAGTGTAAAAAAAATTGTACCAAATAAAGTAAACAAAAATTAAAAAAAAAAAAAATTCCCACAGAGAGTACCCCCCTAATGACGAAAAGTCAGGGAGCCTCAAGTCTCAGAATCACACGCTGAATTTTTATAACATTATAGAATTTCAAAAACGGTCATTTTTGACCTAACAGAACAGCAGGGTTAAGCCTGGTTTTAATAAATAAATAATTGTAAAAAAGGACATAGGCTCCCCCCTAGTTTTGAATACCAGCCAAGGTAAAGCAGACAGCTGAGGGCTTATATTATCAGGCTGGGAAGGTCCCCGGTTATTGGGCCCTTCCATGCCTAAAAATACAAGGGCACACAACCCTACAGGTGGTGCATAAGATGAGATGTGCCAATTCTGGTGTTTTGCATGGCTTTCCTGATTGCTCTGGTGCACAGGCAATCGGGAAAATGGTAGTTGGGGTTGATAATAGCTATGATTTGTCAAAATCACAGCTGGCACCAAGTCCTGGGGTTACTAATGGAGAGGTGTCTATCAGTCCCCCACATTACTAATCTGGTAATAAAAATAAAAACACAGAAAAAAAACACTTTATATGAATAAATATTTCCCCACTCTAGCGTTCGTTCACCAATTTATAAAAAAAAAATCACATGCAGATTTGCAGTAATTCACCGAATTCGAAGTAGTCCAGAAACAAAAACCCGAAAAACATAAAAAGACAGAAATACAGTCTTTATTCAAAAAGTTCTTTTTTCAGTGTCTGTTTTATATTTTTTGTTACCGGGTTAGTGATGGGGGTGTCTGACAGACACCTCTCCATTACTAATACCAACGGTTAATGGCAGCTGTGATTTTTCACAAATTACGACTGTCATCAACTCCAACTACCATTACTTCAATTGCCACCACACCAGGGCAATCGGAAGAGCCAAGCATCACATCTAATGTGATGCGCAAATTCTTGGGTGGCTGTGGGCTTGTATTTTTAGGCTTGGAAAAGCCCAATAAACAGGGACCTTCCCATCCTGATAATATCGGCCCGCAGCTGTCTGCTTTACCTTGGCTGGTTATCAAAAATAGGGGAGACCCTATGTCATTTTTAAAAATTATTTATTTATTAAAACCAGGCTAAAAACACCTGCATAAATGCACTTACAAAGCATGTGCTTTTTTAAAACTGTGGATTTACTGCATCTAATGCAAGTCTAAGGGGAAATTCTGCACAGAATACTGAGCGTTCCAGCAAGAGAAATTGACACCGCAGGTGAGTTTATGCAGCGTAAAAAGGAAGCACAGTAGGCATGAGATTTCTGCTAATCTCATCCACTGTTCTTGTACTGTACAATGCAGCATTTTTTATGTAACAAAAATATGCTGGGTCGAGAGTGCTAGTATTACTGATTGTGGGCACATAACCTAAGGGCTGGAGGAGTCGTTTTTTTTTTTCTCTTTTTAATTTTGCCTTATATACAAATCATTATACAGGAAAGAATGTTTCCTAACACTTTTTCCTGTAAAATCCATTTTATCTTTGGTTTTGTATGTTTTATTGTCAGTCCATGGAAGTGGAGTAATGCTCCGAATTATATGGGCAGTCTTGTCTTGTCTCTGTCTCTGTCATCCTGCCTCAGCGCCACCCATTTTGTCAAAGCTGGATGGGACTGGCGAAAAAATGCTAAAAATTACCAAAGTTTTGTGGAACTTTGAGAAAATTACCAAAAACATGTTGATGAATCAGGCCCATGGAGTGTATTTTAAAGGTAGAATACACTCATGTCAAAGGTGGAATCAGAGCAGAGATATGCTGACAAAAAACCAGGGCTGAGAAACACTGCACCATGCATGATCAAGCAGGAGCATTGGTACTATGGCAGGACTGGTTTAATGGCAACTGGAGAGTAAATATAGGCTGGAGGGGGCATCCTTTGGGGAAGGAAGGTGATGTGCAAAACAAGGAAAATTTAAAAATGTGTCACATTGGCACAAATGACTACCGTAATTATATGTGTACATTATCATAAACACATTGTAATTTTGGGAATAACCCTTTAAATCCACTTGAAGTTGAAATTTTTGTAAATCTACAAAAATATGTGTATTTATAATAGTTTTATGTTATCGTAATGACAGTGATTCCACCTACTGTATGTACATATGTACAGACAGTTCAGCGTTGTTATAGGTTCATACTGCGGAATAACATCCAAATCCACTTTTGTCTATACTAAATGCCATTAGAGAAGCTTACCCCACAATTATCCACGTGTTGGACATACTGTATGTGTATGTCTGAAATGTTGTTTCCATCTGCCACATTATGTTGTACTTTACCTTTTTTGTGCCCCATAGAGTCAGTCTACCTAGCTAGATGGTGATGCGCTAGACAACCAATACAAAAACGTTGTTGCCGATTGTGTTAGCAGATAACACCAGAAATTAGGTTTTAGGTTGTCAATCTATAGGTGGAGGCGCTTAGTCAATAGGGTTGATGCCTTTGGAATCCTGCGCTGATGTGAAGGTGAATGTTGTGTCATTGAGGGAGTTGCACCACAGTGTTTGCAGGTGGAACTTAAAGGGAACCTGTCACCCCCAAAATGGCTGGTGAGGTAAGCTCACCGGCATCAGGGGCTTATCTACAGCATTCTGTAATGCTGTAGATAAGCCGCCGATGTTACCTGAAAGAGGAGAAAAAGACGTTAGATGATACTCACCCAGGGGCGGTCCCGTTGCGGTCCGGTCGGATGGGTGTCTCCGGTCCGCTCGGCGCCTCCCATCTTCATTCCATGACGTCCTCTTCGGGTCTTTATGCCGCGGCTCCGGCGCAGGCGTACTTTGCCTGCCCTGTTGAGGGCAGAGCAAATTACTGCAGTGCGCAGGCGCCGGGCCTCTCTGACCTTTCCGGTGCCTGCGCACTGCAGTACTTTGCTCTGCCCTCAACAGGGCGGTGTAAAGACCCGAAGAGGACGTCATGGAATGAAGATGGGAGGCGCCGCTGTAGATAAGCCCCTGATGCCGGTGAGCTTACCTCACCAGCCATTTTGGGGGTGACAGGTTCCCTTTAAGAGCATCTATAACAGAGATTGTGGCATATTTATCAAGCTAACTGGACCGTAAAACTGCATTTCATGACTTGGCATAACGCTTTACCAAAGATAAAAACAAAATGTGATACTGCAGGGCCCCACACCGAAATCAGGTGTAGGTCTGATGTAGATCTGGGCGATAGGACCTCTATTCCTCTAACAAAGTTGGACAGAGGTTCTTGTTTCCTTCCCTGATGAACCCCCAAGACAAAATGATTGAAAATGCGTTGGGATTGGGACCAGTGATCGGATTCTACATATACGTTCCTGAAAACTAACATGAGTATACCTGGATGTTTGAGGGATTGTGCACATGTACACTTATGTTTATTTTTGTTTGCACAAGCACATACGAACATTAGATTATCTTTTTGCACCTTAGTCTATTTTGTCATTGCATATCCTATCCCTAAGTAATGCTGTATGTGTTTTGTCCGAATTTATGCAAATGTGTATATCATATGCTGCAAACAACTGTTCATTTTAGCGTTTGAGATCATTTTTACATATTTGCATATTTACTTTCTACTAATTCAGTGTACTGCTTGTAGTGATTGCTAATATATAGGGTCAATTATGGTCTGTAGCTGGGCTGGACAAGGAGGAGTGGAGATGCCATTACCTGTATTATCATTTGGGTGCCAACCCCAGTGGCAAGGTAGGAAGAGACAGAATAGGGACAGAAGAGGGCTAGAAATAACACCAACATACCTTCCCTACCCTTACGTTTCATATATCTTACATACATATATTTTTTATCCTCTGCCAAATACTGTATACAGATTGTTCTTAAATCATAGGAATAAAGTTATATTTTATAGGACTTTTTTTTTCCTTTTCTTTTGTTTCTTTATTTCACGACTTGAATCATATTTATATGTTTTAAACACTATTTGTGCCTTGTTCAATAAGTGGATGTAAATTTCTAGCACCAAGTAGACAAATTAAAAGCTAGTGTAGACTTAAGCCTGCCATACACGTTAGACAGGTTAGTACGTCAGTCTAATACGTATGGGGGCCCCAGACAATTTTTTTTTCGTTTGACAAAATATTAATTCTGTATGTTTGATTTCCAACTGCTGGTTGTATTGTCTCCCAGAGATACGCTGCTGCCAGACATATATCTCTTGTAGAGAACAAAAAAGTTCTCACCAGAAGTCAGTCCTTGTGTGGGAGAACTGGCCGAGGTGGCTGCTGGCGGAGCGATCGGCCAAGACATCATTGAGCCAACAGCCATCTAATGTGAATGGCTGGGGGCAGAGGTAGGGCACACTTGGATGATTCAACTACTCACAGTGGTGCCTTGTGTACGGAAGTGGTGAGCGATGTGGGAACACGGGACACCGTTTGTGCACCCTGCTGTTCAGGTGAAAAGGGGGGGATCCCTGGACATGACTGGGAGGAAAGCATCACCTGATTGTTATCCTTGGATTTGGGATGGCTATATAAGGCCTGCTTCTAATCCATTTCAGTGCTGTTTATTCAGTTCCCGTGCGTAGTGATATGGTGAGAGCTTCCTGGTTGTGCTCTGGTTGCTTCTCAGTAGTTACTAATGGTTGTTATTTGTTCTTCTTTATTATCTATTGTCCTGGGGCTTCCCTTTGGTTTTCATTTGTTTTTTGCTAGCTTTGGAGTTAGGGTACTGTCACACAGTACCATTTTGATCGCTACGACGGTACGATTCGTGACGTTCTAGCGATATCGTTACGATATCGCAGTGTCTGACACGCAGCAGCGATCAGGGATCCTGCTGAGAATCGTACGTCGTAGCAGATCGTGTGGAACTTTCTTTCGTCGCTTGATCACCCGCTGACATCGCTGGATCGTTGTGTGTGACAGCGATCCAGCGATGTGTTCGCTTGTAACCAGGGTAAACATCGGGTAACTAAGCGCAGGGCCGCGCTTAGTAACCCGATGTTTACCGTGGTTACCAGCGTAAACGTAAAAAAACAAACAGTACATACTTACATTCCGGTGTCTGTCCTCCAGCGTCTCAGCTTCTCTCCACTGTGTGAGCGTCTGCCAGCCGGAAAGCGAGCACAGCGGTGACGTCTGACGTCACCGCTGTGCTTGCCGGCTATGGCGCTTTTACACAGTGGAGAGAAGGAGAACGCCGGGGACAGACACCGGAATGTAAGTATGTACTGTTTGTTTTTTTTACGTTTACGCTGGTAACCACGGTAAACATCGGGTTACTAAGCGCGGCCCTGCGCTTAGTTACCCGATGTTTACCCTGGTTACCGGGGACTTCGGCATCGCTCCAGCGCCGTGATTGCAACGTGTGACCGCAGTCTACGACGCTGGAGCGATATTCATACGATCGCTGCGACGTCACGGATCGTGCCGTCGTAGCGATCAAAATGGTACTGTGTGACAGTACCCTAACTCTTGTACCTGACTCCACATCGTCCGCGTCATCAGATGCCAGCTACATTGCGACAGTAGTCTGGGAAGGGCTTTGTAAAGCCCACCTACCCATCGGGAGAGAGCGAAGAATGTCCCAGCCTTTAAGGACTTGCCTAGCAGTGGTGGCTTGCGCTAAATGCTTCTGTGACTGCGCTTTTGCTGGTCCGGTGTTGGGTCACTACAGAGTAGCCATTCCTATGCATAACATTTATGGCACCTAACAGCTGGTGTAGATTACTACTATCTCTCTCTATATAATAATATAAAAATTAATTTCTGATGTCTGATGTCCATTCTTTGTGCACCACCAAACGACTAGACCAATCTGCACTAAATTTGGCACATATGTAAATCAGGCTCATCGGAAGGTTTTAAATCAGGTTTCAGCTTTCTCGAACCTATCATTCAAGATATTCACTTAAAAACCAGAATATGAAACTAATCTGTTCCAAATGTAGCATCCCAGTAAATCTTATTGGGTCACATCTCTTTACCAACTACCATTCAAGATATTTGCCCCATCCCAAAAAAAGCACACAAATATTAATTTACGACCAATCGACTGGAAGGATCTGCCCTATATTTGGCATATAGGTAAATCAGGCACTTTGGAAGCTTTTAGACCAGATTTCAGCTCTTGAGCCCTTTCAGTTCTTAAGATATTAGCCACAAAAAAATGTAATACAAATGCAAATACTAATTTATGACCAATTAACTGGACCAATCTCCTTAAATTTGGCACACAGGTAAGGCTGGTTTCACATTTGCGTTTGTGGCCGCAGCGTTTGTACCGCATATAAACGCATGCGTCGTGTATTCCTATATTTAACATTAAAAACGCATGCGTTTTTTTTGTTCGCGTTTTGCCGCGTTTAACGACGCATGCATCGTCTCGTCGTTTGCGACTTGGCGCGGAAATGCAACATGTAGTAATTTCTAGAGGCGTCTATTTGCTGCCAGGAAACGCATGCATTCGATTGCGTAAGGATTGCGACAAAAAAACGCATTGCTGTCAATGTAAACGCATGTGTTTTTCAGCACATGCGTTTTGTTGCGTTTTTGAACGCATGCGTTTCAATTGAGAAAAACATGTCTAGACACTGATAAGCCACCCCCCACCATCAAGGTGATAAAGGGAGGGTGTGGACAGTTGCTGGTCACTTCTCACCAGACTCTGAAGCAGACGAGACACAGACAGGCTACATCTTGGAGGAAAACAAGACCCTGAACAATGTGAGTATATCCTAGCCAATGCCTTTATTTTCTATTTTCTGTCTCTACATGTCCTAATTTCTGCCATTTCTTTCTTTCTACATGCATCAGAATGTCTTCTTCGGATTCTTCATCTGGTGAGGAGTTTCGGCCAGGACAGTCGGAAGTGGAGCATGTCAGTGAGGTGATTATTTGCCTCGTCAGATTGGTAAGTATTCACTGTCACATCGACACATGTAACAATTTGATTTTTTCTTTTTTTTAGAGCTCTTCTACTGCGGCAGAGACAGGGCAGGAGCAGCGGAGTCAAAGTCCGGTGGAAAGACGGCAGCGGGTACGTATACAAGGCCGACTGTCCTCAGTGTAATATTCTTGAATCTTCCTATCTTTCTTTACTTTTTTCTTCTGGAATCCTTTTGTATGTTGACTTTCCTATTCATGCCATTTCTCAGCATCTTTTTTCTTTCTTTTCCTTATGTTAATTGAGCAAACTTTAATGACTTTCTTTAATTTGTAGGTTTCACAACGGGAGGATGATCTGATAGAGTTTCTCTCATCACACACAGTTGTGTGAGCACAGCCAAAAGTACTTTTTCTGACGACAATTTTTTTTTAAACAGTATCCAAAGTCAAAACACGTTGGTGTTCGATGAAGGACCGCTTCAACAAGGACCTGCGTCAAGAGAGCCGTGTTCCCAGTGGTTCAGGAGCAAGGATCAGACGCTACAAATACCATCGCGTTCTGTCATTTTTAAGACCGGTCCTTACCCAGAGAACGTAAGTATTTATCATGTGCATTAGGTTGTATTGTATTGTCATAATCTGTATTTTTACATTCCACAGGATTTTGTGTCTGGCAAATTTTTGATAGTAATTTTCTTTTTCCTTTTTTCACAGCACATACAGCACTACTGTTGGCCCAGGTTCTGGAGCGGTCCTTCATCCGACAGCCACGGACCCGTCCCAGCCATCCAGCAGCGCAGCAGCAAGTGGGCCTTCCACACTAACTGGAGACCAGGGAGCTGGTCCA
This sequence comes from Ranitomeya variabilis, assembly GCF_051348905.1. Lineage (NCBI taxonomy): Eukaryota > Metazoa > Chordata > Amphibia > Anura > Dendrobatidae > Ranitomeya > Ranitomeya variabilis. Next base: position 164,615,139 of record NC_135239.1, on the reverse strand, counting down.
TCAGGTCTTCCCCTTTCGCAGTCCTCTTCCACTACCCCCTTTTTTTTGGGCTCATCCCGGCAGCGGCAGAGCGCTTCGGACAGGTCACTCATGCCCGAGTTTTTGCACTTGAGCTCGGTTTTACATGACGCAATCAAGGCTTTGGGTGACCGAATGGATATTACACATAACCTCTTAAATGCACGTATCCAGGAGGTCAGCAAAAGCCTTGATCAAGTGAAAGCCGACCTCCAGAGGCCAGCACATCATTTTTTAATGATCTCCAATGAGCTGATCTCCAGCTGAGTGTCATGCAGGCCTGCAATGCTGCTTACGTGCAGGCTATGCAGCAGAGTCGGTGTTTCCAGCAGACAGTGGGGGCATATTCACCTGTGCCGTCACTGTCATGATTGACCTCAATGTCGACCTCTGCTGCATCCCACTGTACGGCCACCTCAATTCCTTCCACAGCCGGACACCACTACAGCACCACCACCATGCCGAGTGCAGTTGGACATCCCACCGCCACCACCATGACATCCGCTGCTCCTGCTTGGACCTCCTCCACTGACACCACGATGCAGCAGGACCCTGGCATGGCCTTCCGTACCGCCACCACCACGATGCAGCAGGACCCTGGCATGGCCTTCCGTACCGCCACCACCACGATGCAGCAGGACCCTGGCATGGCCTTCCATACCACCACCTCCACGATGCAGCAGGACCCTGGCATGGCCTTCCGTACCGCCACCACCACAATGCAGCAGGACCCTGGCATGGCCTTCCGCTCTACAAGTGCTATGGACTCTGGCATGGCTGCACGCTCTACGAGCACTATGGACTCTGGCATGGCTGCACGCTCTACAAGTGCTATGGACTCTGGCATGGCTGCACGCTCTACGAGCACTATGGACTCTGGCATGGCTGCACGCTCTACGAGCGCTATGGACTCTGGCATGGCTGCATGCTCTACGAGCACTATGGACTCTGGCATGGCTGCACGCTCTATGAGCACTATGGACTCTGGCACAGTGCAGCCGGACCCTGACAGGTCACCCGCCACCACGCCATGCCATATGAGCCCACCAAAACCTCCCACAACCAGGCAAACCAAAAAGAAATTACAAAAAAAAAAACAGAGGGCTCTTAGCATTCCTCCCCCTTCACCTCCCAATGTGTCTGTAATGTCAGGTTTGTCTCACCCTTCCAGTGCGTCTCAAGCCTCTCATGTGTCAAGCCCCATCCCCGAACTTCCAGACCCTTCTAGTTTCATTGCCCCTTCTCCTGCCACCTCTGCGTCGTCCACGGTTAGCCAGGCCTCAGTGCTTCACACCCCCCGTTTACATCACTCTACCCCAAGCCGGCGCAGTAAATAAATGTTTGGGTTGTTACAAAATAAAAAAAGTTTGATTTGCCACAGTTATGTTTGGTTTATTGTGTCTTCCGCCGCCAGCAACACACACCGTGCGCCAAGAAACTTCGCCACACATTTACTTTTTGGGCCACATCATATCTCCAGTAGTTAAAAATAAAAAGACTGCAGCTTTGTGTGTCTTTAGTATACATATATGAGGTGGGCCAAAAAATATTACATGTATCTCCATAATCTCTTTTTGTCTGTGCCTAGTGTGGCAGTCTGAAGAGAAAATGGTGGCAATACAATGCAGACCTCTACTGAACATGTCAGGTGTCAAAAAACTCATTAGTTATGACACCTGACCTGTTGAGTAGAGAACTGCCTTGTATAACCATCATTTTCTCTTCATACATAATCTATTACACACAACTTGAGGGACAATGGTGGTCACACACTACATATCTATGCTCACCTGCACAGGTGTCAGAAATAGTGAATTAATGAGCCTGTATATGTTTATCATGAATTCATTATTTCTGACACCTGACTTGATGAGTATAGATAGTGTGACAGTGATTGTCTCTTCAGTTTGTGTCCAATGGATACAGCAGAACAGAATCATGACGCAATGACGTCAACAAGCTTACCAATAAAGCAACATGGCTGCCATTACTAGTGGTATGTGGCCAGTGTTTTATATCAGTATTTGTAAGCCAAAACAAGGAGTGGAACAATTAGAGGTAAATTATGATATTAACATAATAACTAGCACCTCTGCTTTTATCACCCACTCCTGGTTTTGGATTACAAAAACTGATATTAAATACAGATCAAATACTGCCAGTTTTAGGACAGCCTTGGATTGGAGAGGAAAAAGATAGGAGACACGGTCAACACAACCAAAAGTAAAGTTTATTAATGAGAAATATTATAAAGTTTTTTAATGAGAAATATTATTATCATTGTAGAAAATTACTGGTAGAGATCAAATTACAACAGGACCTTTACACAACATTGTCCTGCCATGACACACGTCCAATATCTGAATCGAAAAAGGCAGCAAATTGGTCCCGCATGTGACCAACAGCTGCAGTTGAACGCAGCGGGTGATGCTGGAAATCGGGCAGTGGGTGTGCAACTGGTTCATCCAGTTCAATGTTGGGTTGCTCCTTAACCATTATATAATTGTGCAGAACCACACAGGCTTTGACCACCTCGTCGACTGTTTCCACTTTTAGATTTATGGCTGATGCAAGAATGCGCCATTTAGCAACCAGAATGCCAAAGGTACACTCTACAGTTCTTCGGGCCCTGGTCAGTCTGTAGTTAAAGATCCTTCTAGTGTAGTTCAAGTCTCTACTGGAATAGGGCTTCAGTAGGTTTTCACACATCTGAAAGGCCTCATCCCCAACCATAACAAATGGCATCGGTGGACCTTGAGTGTTGGGGAGAGGTTGTGGCGGGGGAAAATTGAAATTGTTGCCATACACACGGTGGCCCATATCCGAGTTCTTGAAAGTCTGGGAATCGTTGCCATGGCCAAAAGCTCCAATGTCCACGGCGATGAAGCGACAGTTCGCATCGGCTATTGCCATGAGCACAACAGAAAAATATTTTTTGTAATTGAAGTACTCCGATCCTGTTCTGGCTGGTTTGATAATGCGAATGTGCTTTCCATTCACCGCTCCTAAACAGTTGGGGAAATCACACACACTCCAGAATTTTTCAGCAATTTCAAGCCACATGTCGACGGTGGGTAGGGGTATAAACTCATCCCGGAGTACATTCCACAAAGCCCGGCAGGTGTCCACAACTATTCTGGACAGGGTGGATATTCGAAGGCGGTATTGGTAGTGGAGGGATGATAAACTCTCTCCGGTTGCCAGAAATCTGTAAGAAAAGCAAACACAAAAAACATTACAATTTATTCTTTTTATGGTGTAGTTACGCTAAAGAAAGAAAGGAAAATACCCAAAAAAACATGTCAGAAAACACTAAATTTGGACTGTCATTGGTTTAGATTTTGAATGTACCTTAATGTAACCAGCAGACGTTCCTCGGGTGGAATCGCTCTACAGAGCTGGGTGTCCTGTCGCCGTATGGCTAATTGGACACGAGAAAGCAAATCCCGGAATGAGTCTTGCGACATCCTAGTGTATTCCTGGAATCTCTCCGGGTTGGCATCAAGCCCGGCATAGAGCGTGTGATAGGCTCCACGGCTCTCACGTAGTTCGATAATGGGGTGCCTCCAAAAATGCCTATGTTGTCTCCTTCTCCATCTTTCGCGATTTCTGTCTTGCTCCCAAGCAAAAGCACAGGCAAGAAACAGCTTGAAGCTGAAATCCAGGTTGAAATAAAAGTTCTCCATGCGAAGATCCATCATGACACAGGATACAGTAGCAAACTGTTAAAATTTCAGTAGCCCTAGGGTCTATATATAGAGATCCCATAATACACGCCCTCTGTAGTCCCATTGGCGTACAAACGCGGCGTTTTTTAGACACATGCGACACCGCATGTGTCTAAAAAACGCTGCATTTGTATTGTACGCGTTTATATGCGTTTTTTCCTCCACTTGCGGATGCGTTTTAAATGCTGCGGATTTAAACGCTAATGTGAAACTAGCCTTAATAAGGCACTTTGAAAGGTTTTAAACTGATTTTGATCAAAGTTTTTAACCACAAACAAAAACCAGGTAAACCACACACACCTGTGCGAAGATGGGTAATTATATGCGTATTATATAATTTTGAGAACTGAGAAAACTCTAAAAAATTGCAAAAAATATACCAGTTCCAAAATAACACTGAACTCATCTAGTTATAGACTCTTAATTAATTATTTTAAGAAGGAGAACCTGAGTCATGACTATATAAAAATTATAAAGATTTTATTATTATATCAAAGATACCAATGATCAACATTTACATAATAAAAATTAATGTAGAATAAAAAATTATTTCATCTCACCTACGGATCAAACCTTTTGTACCCACAGTTCGTTTTATCATGTAAATGTTGATCATTGGTATCTTTCAAATTTTTGCACAAAATTCTCCAATTTATTAAAAAAAATAGTGCAATGTCTTGAAAAATGAATGTGGCTAAGTGGAATTGTAAAAATGTGTCACTTCTATTAATTATATGCATGATTTAAAAAAAATTGTGCATATGTATGCCAGAGGTGAGAAGATTCAGAGCATGTTGCAGTGAATTTATTATGATCCATGAATTTGGAGCAATTTGTGCCATTCTTGTACCTTTTGACATGACTGGTAAATCCTCCATGCTGTAATCTAATTTTCAGCAATTTTGTCATCTGTGCTTGCTGTTTACAAAGGTGAACATTCTTGTTTGCAGTCACAAAACCTATGCATAACTAATGGTTTTTACAGCTGGGTGTGTGGTACAGTAACATCCAGTCTAGGTAGAACTGTGTAAGCTCAATCTGCAATAACCGAACACAGAATACAAAAAAATACAACAAAAAGTTGCACTCTATCGTACTAAAGCATGTCAATATGAAATACAGTATATGAAATGTGAATAGCTATATGGCTCCTGAATATTAAAAAAAAATGAGACGCTTAGCACATAATTTGGCCAAGTCATGCCTGCCCATCAACCAATGTCAAGGTGGTCTCAAAAACTGATGGGTCCCTATCAATGTAAATGCTCTCTTAGGCTGATGTCTGAATTCCAGTATTAATGTGGACACCTCTGTCAGTAATGCCTGCATTTATGGGTAGTTAGGAACATGATGTAATTAAAATCACCACATGTTGAAGGGCTGAGTGCTCGGTCAGTAAGCTATCATACAAATAGCAAAAGACTGACTGGCACATAGAAAAGCTAGTGTGAATAGGTGCAAATTTAGGAGCAGCTACCTCTATATACAATACACAAAAAAATACAAAAAAGTTGTACTCTATCGTGCTAAAGCATGTCAATGTGAAATATATGAAATATGAATAGCAATACGGCTAGTGAATACTAGAAAAAAATGAGATGCTTTGTTGGTTGATTAGCATGCATGACTTGGCCAAATTATGTGCAAAGCGTCTCCTTTTTTTCTAGTATTTTTTCTAGCAATAATCTAAGTTGGGGAAGTAAAGTGAGAAAATATAGGCATAAATTAAATTTATGGGATCAAATAACTAAAAATTGGCATGTGCATATGTATTCACCCTTTTGCTATGAAGCCCCTAAAAATTTCTGGTGCAAGCAATTGCCTTCATAAGTCACATGCTTAGTGACAGGACGTCCACCTGTGTGCAATCTATGTGTCACATGGTCTGTCAGTAGATACACACCTTTTCTGAAAAGCCACAGAGGCTGCAAAACCATTAAGCAAGAGGCACCACTAACCAAACAACACCATGAAGACCAAGGAGATCTCCAAACAAGTCAGGGACAAGGATGTTGAGAAGTACAAGTCAGGGTTGGGTTATAAAAAATATCTCAATCTCTGATGATCCCCAAGCGCATCATCAAATCCAGTATCATCAAATGGAAAGAACATGGTACCACAACAAACCTGCCAAGAGAGGGTCAACCCCCAAATCCCTGAGCCAGGGCAAGGAAATCATTAATCAGAGAGACATCACAGAGACCAAAGATAACCCTGAAGAAGCTTCAGAGTTCCCAAGCAGAAACTGGAGTATCTGTCCATATGACAACAAAAAGTCGTGCACTCCATAGAGGTGGTCTTTATGGAAGAGTGGGCAGAAAAAAGTCTTTACTTACAAAAATTGCAAGGCATGTTGTGAGTTTGCCTGAAGACATGTGGGAGACTCCTCAAATGTATGGAGGAAGGTGCTGTGGTCAGAAGAGACCAAAATTGAAGTTTTTGGCCAGCAAGGTAAACGCTATATCTATTGTCAAACCAACACAGCTCATCACCCCAAGAAAACCATCCCCACTGTGAAACATGGTGGTGGCAGCGTCATGCTGTGAGGATGTTTTTCAGCAGCCTTGACAGTGAAAATGGTCTGAGTCGAGGGGAAGACAGATGGTGCAAAATGCAAGGATACATTTCAACAAAACCTGTTTCAGTCTGTCAGTGATTTGAGACTGGGACAGAGGTTAACCTTTCAACAAGACAGTGACCCAAAACATGATGCTAAAGCAACACTCAAGTCATTTAATGGGAAACGTGTAAATGTTTTTGAGTGGTCTAGTCAAAGCCCAGACCTTAATACAATTGAAATTCTGTGGTCAGACTTGAAGATTAGGGATGAGTGAGTAGTGAAATAACGAGTAGGTCTTAATACTCGGGTATTCGTAACGAGTAGAGAGTCTAATGCAAGTCAATGGAAAATGTGAGTAATTTTATGCTGGACCATACAAAACGGTCTGGTAGCCTGAGGAAAAGGCTGAAATGGGTGCATGATTGTTTAAAAGCAGGCGGTAAAAAGCTGTGTGTTGGATAACACAGGAAGAAGCCACCCATCATCATCACAAGGGGTTCACAATTCTAAAGGTTGGACTACTGTCCTTGTTGTTCCACTGCCACTGCACAATGTGAAGGCATAGTGTCTTCAAAAAATTAGTCCTAGGGGATGTATCATGGTTGACGTAGGAAGGAGGCCTCAAGAACCAGACAATTATGACACTATACTACTAAGCACAGTAGTTCCAGTGCCCAATGTGCAGGCATGCACATAGTGTTTCCAAAAATTAGCCCAAGGGGCTGTATCATGGTTGACGCAGGAAGGAGGCCTCAAGAGCCAGACAATTATTATTATTATTTATTTATATAGCATAATTAATTCCATGGTGCTGTACATGAGAAAGGGGTTACATACAGAGTTATAGATATCGTTTACAGTAAACAAGTTTACAGTGACAGACTGGTACAGAGGGGAGAGGACCCTGTCCTTGTGGACTTACATTCTATGGGAATTATGACACTAGATTACTAGCACGGTAGTTCCAGTGCCCAATGTGCAGGCATTCACATAGTGTTTCCAAAAATTAGCCCAAGGAGCTGTATCATGGTTGATGCAGGAAGGAGGCCTCAAGAGCCAGACAATTATGACACCAGACTACTAGCACGGTAGTTCCAGTGCCCAATGTGCAGGCATACACATAGTGTTTCCAAAAATTAGTCCAAAGGGGCATGATACCATGGTTGATCCAGGAAGGAGGTCTCATCACAATTGAAATATTAATGAATGGAACATTGTTTCTAGCTTGTTGGCCTTGAGGTACATGTGGCAGAAGCAGGAGTAGGATACAGATGTAATTATAAGGAGGAAAGGGGTATGCATGGGAAGGGATGGACGTGATCACCCGTAGCATAAAAGAACATTTTGAGTGACTTTAGGTTGGGATGATTGTTATGACCCCAATGGCAGAGGGTCTCTGCAATAAATACCAAGTCTGCAAACACAAAAAACCAGCTCATAGGGCAGTGGTAACTGGGCTGACCATATAGCTAATCCTAGCACCACAAATAGCAGCAGCCGGGGAACGTGCCTACGTTGGTTCTAGACGTCTCGCGCCAGCCGGAGAACTAACTAACCCTAGAAGGGAAAAGATAGACCTTTCTTGCCTCCAGAGAAAAGACCCCAAAAGTTGGATACAAGCCCCCAACAAATAATAACGGTGAGGTAAGAAGAAAAGACAAACGTAAGAATGAACTAGGTATTTAGCAAAGAGAGGCCCACTGACTAATAGCAGAATATAGTAAGATGACTTATACGGTCAGCAAAAACCCTATCAAAAATATCCACGCTGGATATTCAAGAACCCCCGAACCGTCTAACGGCCCGGGGGGAGAATACCAGCCCCCTAGAGCTTCCAGCAAAATCAGGAATCACATTTAGTACAAGCTGGACAAAAAATAAGAGCAATACAAATAACCAAAAAACAAGGAAGCAGGACTTAGCTTAATTTTGCATGAACCAGGACCAGCAGACAGGAGCAAACAGAAAGGACTGATTACAACGATGCCAGGCACCAGACTAAGAATTCAGGAAGTTCATATAGCAACACCCCTGGACTAACGACCCAGGTGGGTGCCAAACTAGGGAAAGACAATCTCAGAGTCATACCACTAGTGACCACAAGAGGGAGCCAAAAAAGTCTAATTCACAACAGTACCCCCCCTTTAAGGAGGGGTCACCGAACCCTCACCAAGACCACCAGGGTGATCAGGATGAGCAGCGTGAAAGGCACGAACTAAATCGGCCGCATGCACATCAGAGGCAACCACCCAGGAATTATCCTCCTGACCATAGCCCTTCCACTTGACCAGATACTGAAGCCTCCGTCTGGAGAGACGAGAATCCAAGATTTTCTCCACCACGTACTCCAACTCGCCCTCAACCAACACCGGAGCAGGAGGCTCAACAGAAGGAACCACAGGTACAACGTACCGCCGCAACAAAGACCTATGGAACACGTTGTGAATGGCAAACGACACCGGAAGATCCAAGCGAAAGGACACAGGATTAAGGATTTCCAATATCTTGTAAGGACCGATGAAGCGAGGCTTGAATTTAGGAGAGGAGACCTTCATAGGAACAAATCGAGAAGACAGCCATACCAAATCCCCAACACGAAGTCGGGGACCCACACCGCGGCGGCGGTTGGCAAAACGCTGAGCCTTCTCCTGTGACAACTTCAAGTTGTCCACCACATGATTCCAAATCTGCTGCAACCTATCCACCACAGAATCTACCCCAGGACAGTCAGAAGGCTCCACATGTCCGGAGGAAAAACGAGGATGGAAACCAGAGTTGCAGAAAAATGGCGAGACCAAAGTAGCGGAACTAGCCCGATTATTAAGGGCAAACTCAGCCAACGGCAAGAAGGTCACCCAATCATCCTGATCCGCAGAAACAAAACACCTCAAATAAGCCTCCAAAGTTTGATTAGTTCGCTCCGTTTGTCCATTAGTCTGAGGATGGAAGGCAGACGAAAACGACAAATCAATGCCCATCTTAGCACAAAAGGATCGCCAGAACCTGGAAACAAACTGGGATAGTCTGTCAGACACGATATTCTCAGGAATGCCGTGTAAACGAACCACATTCTGAAAGAACAAAGGAACCAGATCGGAAGAGGAAGGCAGCTTAGGCAAAGATACCAAATGGACCATCTTGGAAAAGCGATCACATACCACCCAGATGACAGACATGCCCTGAGACACCGGAAGATCTGAAATGAAATCCATGGAAATGTGTGTCCAAGGCCTCTTCGGGACAGGCAAGGGCAAGAGCAACCCGCTGGCACGAGAACAGCAAGGCTTAGCTCGAGCACAAGTCCCACAGGACTGCACAAATGACCGCACATCCCGCGACAAGGAAGGCCACCAAAAGGACCTAGCCACCAAATCTCTGGTGCCAAAAATTCCCGGATGCCCTGCCAACACCGAGGAATGAACCTCGGAAATGACTCTGCTGGTCCATTTAACAGGAACAAACAGTCTGTCAGGTGGACAAGAGTCAGGTCTACCAGCCTGAAATCTCTGCAACACACGTCGCAAATCCGGAGAAATGGCTGACAAGATTACTCCCTCTTTAAGAATACCAACTGGTTCTGCGACTCCAGGAGAGTCAGGCACAAAGCTCCTTGAAAGAGCATCAGCCTTCACATTCTTTGAACCTGGTAAATACGAGACCACAAAGTCAAAACGGGAGAAAAACAATGACCAACGGGCCTGTCTAGGATTCAGGCGTTTAGCAGACTCGAGATACATCAGATTTTTGTGATCAGTCAAGACCACCACACGATGCTTAGCACCCTCGAGCCAATGACGCCACTCCTCAAATGCCCACTTCATGGCCAGCAACTCCAGATTGCCAACATCATAATTCCGCTCAGCAGGCGAAAACTTCCTAGAGAAAAAAGCACATGGTCTCATTACAGAGCAACCAGGGCCTCTCTGCGACAAAACGGCCCCTGCCCCAATCTCAGAAGCATCCACTTCAACCTGAAAGGGAAGTGAGACATCAGGCTGGCACAAAACAGGCGCTGAAGTAAACCGGCACTTCAACTCTTGGAAAGCCTCCACGGCTGCAGGAGCCCAGTTAGCAACATCAGAACCTTTCTTGGTCATATCCGTCAAAGGTTTAACAACGCTAGAAAAATTAGCGATAAAACGACGGTAGAAGTTAGCAAAGCCCAAGAACTTCTGAAGACTCTTAACTGACGTGGGTTGAGTCCAATCATGAATAGCTCGGACCTTGACTGGGTCCATCTCCACCGCAGAAGGGGAGAAAATAAAACCCAAAAAGGGAACCTTCTGTACTCCAAAGAGACACTTTGAGCCCTTAACAAACAAAGCATTCTCACGCAAAACCTGAAACACCATCCTGACCTGCTCTACATGCGAGTCCCAATCATCAGAAAAAAACAGAATATCATCCAGATAAACAATCATAAATTTATCCAGATACTTCCGGAAAATATCATGCATAAAGGACTGAAACACTGAAGGAGCATTAGAGAGCCCAAAAGGCATCACCAAGTACTCAAAATGGCCTTCGGGCGTATTAAATGCAGTTTTCCATTCATCTCCTTGCTTAATGCGCACAAGGTTGTACGCACCACGAAGATCTATCTTGGTGAACCACTTGGCACCTTTAATCCGGGCAAACAAGTCCGACAACAGAGGCAAAGGATACTGAAATTTAACAGTGATTTTATTCAGAAGCCGATAGTCAATACAAGGTCTCAAAGATCCGTCCTTCTTGGCCACAAAAAAGAATCCCGCACCAAGAGGGGAAGAGGATGGACGGATATGCCCCTTCTCCAGAGATTCCTTGATATACGAACGCATTGCGGTATGCTCAGGTACAGACAGATTAAATAATCTTCCCTTAGGAAATTTACTACCCGGAATCAAATCTATAGCGCAGTCACAGTCCCTATGAGGAGGAAGAGCACTGGACCTGGACTCGCTGAACACATCCTGATAATCAGACAAATACTCAGGAACTTCCGAAGGAGCAGAGGAAGCAATAGACACCGGTGGGGAATCACCATGAATTCCCTGACAGCCCCAACTTGACACAGACATTGCCTTCCAATCCAAGACTGGATTATGGGTCTGTAACCATGGCAGACCCAAAACGACCAATTCATGCATTTTATGCAGAACAAGAAAACGAATCACCTCCCGATGTTCAGGAGTCATGCACATGGTTACCTGTGTCCAAAACTGCGGTTTATTTTCCGCCAATGGCGTAGCATCAATACCTCTAAGAGGGATAGGATTTACCAATGGCTCAAGAACAAAACCACAGCGCTTGGCAAACGACAGATCCATAAGACTCAGGGCAGCACCTGAATCCACAAACACCATAACAGGGTAGGAAGACAATGAGCAAATTAAAGTCACAGACAAAATAAATTTAGGTTGCAAATTACCAATGGCGACAGGGCTAACAACCCTTGTAAGGCGTTTAGAGCATGCTGATATAACATGTGTAGAATCACCACAGTAAAAACACAACCCATTCTGACGTCTATGATTTTTCCGTTCATTTCTAGTCTGAATTCTACCACATTGCATTAAATCAGGTGTTTGTTCAGACAACACCACCAGAGGATTAGCAGTTTTGCGCTCCCGCAAACGCCGGTCAATTTGAATAGCCAGCGCTATGGAATCATTCAGACTTGTAGGAATGGAGAAACCCACCATCACATTCTTAATGGCTTCAGAAAGGCAATTTCTGAAATTTGCGGCCAGAGCACACTCATTCCACTGAGTAAGCACGGACCATTTCCGAAATTTTTGGCAATACACTTCAGCTTCATCCTGGCCCTGAGAAATAGCCAGCAAGGCTTTTTCTGCCTGAATTTCAAGATTGGGTTCCTCGTAAAGCAATCCGAGCGCCAGAAAAAACGCATCAATATTCGCCAATGCCGGATCTCCTGGCGCTAGCGAGAAAGCCCAATCCTGAGGGTCACCCCGCAAGAAAGAGATAACAATTTTAACTTGCTGAGCTGAGTCTCCAGACGAACGGGGTCTCAGAGAAAGAAACAATTTACAATTATTCCTGAAATTCCTAAACTTAAATCGATCTCCAGAGAACAGTTCAGGAATAGGTATTTTAGGTTCAGACATAGGACTACTGGTAACAAAATCTTGTATGCCCTGCACACGAGCAGCAAGCTGATCCACACTTGTAATCAGAGTCTGGACATTCATGTCTGCAGCAAGCTTAAGCCACTCAGAGACAAAGGGGAGGAAGAAAGTGAGGAAAAAAACAAACAAAAAAAAACCTCAGAATTTCCTTTCTTATTATCCCACTTCTGCAATGCATTAAACATTCAACTTGGGCCTGGCATACTGTTATGACCCCAATGGCAGAGGGTCTCTGCAATAAATACCAAGTCTGCAAACACAAAAAAACAGCTCATAGGGCAGTGGTAACTGGGCTGACCGTATAGCTAATCTTAGCACCACAAATAGCAGCAGCCGGGGAACGTGCCTACGTTGGTTCTAGACGTCTCGCGCCAGCCGGAGAACTAACTAACCCTAGAAGGGAAAAGATAGACCTTTCTTGCCTCCAGAGAAAAGACCCCAAAAGTTGGATACAAGCCCCCAACAAATAATAACGGTGAGGTAAGAAGAAAAGACAAACGTAAGAATGAACTAGGTATTTAGCAAAGAGAGGCCCACTGACTAATAGCAGAATATAGTAAGATGACTTATACGGTCAGCAAAAACCCTATCAAAAATATCCACGCTGGATATTCAAGAACCCCCGAACCGTCTAACGGCCCGGGGGGAGAATACCAGCCCCCTAGAGCTTCCAGCAACATCAGGAATCACATTTAGTACAAGCTGGACAAAAAATAAGAGCAATACAAATAACCAAAAAACAAGGAAGCAGGACTTAGCTTAATTTTGCATGAACCAGGACCAGCAGACAGGAGCAAACAGAAAGGACTAATTACAACGATGCCAGGCACCAGACTAAGAATTCAGGAAGTTCATATAGCAACACCCCTGGACTAACGACCCAGGTGGGTGCCAAACTAGGGAAAGACAATCTCAGAGTCATACCACTAGTGACCACAAGAGGGAGCCAAAAAAGTCTAATTCACAACAGATGATGTCATCTGGAGGGCTTAAAAACTGTGGCGAAATCCAGTCCTTGTTAAATTTTATCAGAGTCAGCCTGTCTGCATTCTCTGTAGTCAGCCGTGTGCATGTATCTGTGATGATTGCCCCAGCGACACTGAAAGCACGCTCTGACACCACACTAGCAGCAGGGCAGGCCAGCACCTCCAAGGCATATAAGGACAGGTCTGGCCAACTGTGCAGCTTGGATACCCAGGAATTAAATGGAACTGAAGCGTCAGGAAGGAGGCAGGTATGGTCACTTAGATACTAGTTGATCATGTTGCTCAACTTCTGCCTCCTTGACATTGTTACCGGTCCAGATAGCCCTTGCTGATGAGCCGTTTTATTGAAGATGGAACAGTTTGTGGACATTTTCCCCCCACCTCCTTTGGACCTGCTGGGCGTGTCTCTCCCCATTAATGAGTATGAGTCTGATGTTATCATTATATGATCGACAACTGCCCTCTTGATGGATTCAATTGTGAAATCCCTTGGTGACTGTAACAGTAGCGAACGAAATTTGTCCTTGTACCATAGGTCGAGAAAGGTGGCCAACCAGTATAGGTTGCTATTGAAAATGTGGATCACGCGAGGGTCTTGGGACAGACAATTAGACATGAACTGTGCCATGTGTGCCAAGCTGCAATGAGTAAATGCAACCACAGATACACCAACTACTTTCACCAGTGATAGCTCAATAGCCAGCAATATTAATACAATGTGTAACATATGCCAGTGATTGGTGCTCTATTGAGAGACAATGTGGAGAGACCACTTACATAAGGGGGAAGGGACAACCACAACTAGTGTTGAGCATTTCGATACCGCAAGTATCGGGTATCGGCCGATACTTGCGGTATCGGAATTCCGATACCGAGATCCGATACTTTTGTGGTATCGGGAATCGGAATCGGAAGTTTCCAGTGTATGGTTCCCAGGGTCTGAAGGAGAGGAAACTCTCCTTCAGGCCCTGGGATCCATATGAATGTGTAAAATAAAGAATTAAAATAAAAAATATTGATATACTCACCTGTCCGGAGGCCCCTGGACATCACCGCAGTAACCGGCAGCCTTCTTTGTTTAAAATGAGCGCGTTCAGCACCTTCCATGACGTCACGGCTTCTGATTGGTCGTGTGCCGCTCATGTGACCGCCACGCGACCAATCACAAGCCGCGACGTCATCCCTCAGGTCCTAAATTCCCTTCTAGGTATCATTTACAGCAGGTCTGTGTATATAGCAGCGATCTAGGTATAATCCATCGTATACAATTATTAGCCTCCCATTGCCCATTACCACGGATTACGTACCCCTGAGCGCGGTCCACCTTGTCCGTATTGTGACATTATAGTATATACAGTTTATGTTTATATATATCTACATATAAAGGTAGTGTATCCCTCAAATAGTGTATGCATAAAAACTTAAATTAACAATCACAAAAAAGCAAAAGATATGTGATATATATTTTACGTATGAAAAGATGTTTATATCATATATATACTGTAACTTATATTAATCAATAAGAGTGAATGATAATATTCATATCACATGTGCAAAAAATAAGGTGCAATGATATATGTACAACAGAAAAAATGTGCAAAATAGCAATGGCAGATACCAAAAAGTGCCTTGATATGTGTGCAAACTGAAGAAATGTGCAAAGTAGCAATGGCAAATACCAAAAAGTGCCTTATACCGGCCTATATGCAGTTCAGCACAGCATATACATGTTACCACATATGCAGCAATATCACATATAGGATGCAAAAAATGCCATATACCGGCCTATATGCAATTCAGCATGGCATACACGTGTTTCCACATATGCAGCAATGTAGCATATAAGGTGCAAGGTGCCGCCCGCCGTACAAATGCAGTAAGACAAACAAAAGTGTACCAACCAAAGTGCAAAGTGCATTGAGAGGGAAATACACAAACTTTACCCTAATGTCAGGGTCAGCCACGTCCCGTAGTAGCGCACCCCGACGCGCGTTTCAGAAATTAATCCTTCGTCAGGGGGTGGCTATTGTAACACTGAAGGGCCTTAAATAGGATCCTTTCACCTAGTGCTGCGGCCCGGGTATAGCCAGCGCATGCGCGGTCAAGCCGATCAGGAGCTTCCGCCGCCCGCGCCACGTGACCGGACGTACGGGGCAGAGTACCCGACGTAACCAAGGACACGGAGATGCGAGGCCGCAAAGCCCCATCCCGCAGACCGGGCATGCGCACAACCAGGGACCGAGTCTAGGGCGGATGCAAGAGAAATCACTAACCACATTAACCCTGTCTTAATCATGAGATCTCAGAGCGGGACCTATATCTTAGCACTTAATCAAAAAGAAGGGCCATCCATGAATATAACAGGTGTCCCAAATGCATATAAACATAAACCATGATCATGCCCATTCTAAAGGAGATTTAAGGTAACAAGATATAGACAATTATTAATGGGTCAGAATATTATATATGTATATATAAATATTAGTAGCAGCATCTATAGTATCAAACTGTATATACAAAAAATAAATAAATAAGATATATTATATGGCACTCAAAAAAACGAAAAAATAAATTATATCAAATAAAGAAAATCTAATATACATTGTGTCAAATATATTGAAAACAATGTATATATATGTATTAACAAAACAAAAATAAGAAAACAAAAATAATAACAATAATAAATATACAGTAGAAAAATATCACAATATATCAGATTACTTATATAATACACTACAGTGTATAATAACAAATATTGTATAAACAGTGAGGACTGCTATACAAATATCGAGGTATAGAAATCAATAATATATGATTTTCCACACAGCTAAAGTCCTCATGTCTGATCCGAAAAAGGTCCAAATATTTAAAACAAGTCCAATCCAAGAATATGATTCCCACGGAACCGTTGAAAAGAAATCAGGAGTGACTTGCATAAGAAGGTAAGTAGAACACTAAAATATTCAAAAAATAAAACAATTATTAAAATAATGCAAATAAAACAAAAAAGACCATAAAAAGTACAATAGCACAGAATAAAATAATAAAATATTTTAAAATATATTAAAATATGCACTGGTGGTTTTACAAAAAGGGAGCAAAGCTCAAATTTTCATTCAGTCCCTTGGGAGACACCGTATCTAGAGTCCAAATCCACTTAGTCTCCATTTTCGCAAGTGGTATGCCAATTTCACCACCCCGTTCATTTAGTACAATGGAATCAATCCCTATGAATTTTAAACCAGACGGATCACAGTTATGATGGATCCTGAAATGTTTCGGAAGGGTTTTTAATTCAGATATGTCTTCAACCTCTTTTGCAGCTTGTATCCGACGTACATGTTCTCGTACCCGCACTTTAAATTGTCTGGTTGTCATGCCAATATAGATTAACGAACACGGGCATATGGCATAATAGACCACAGCCTTTGATGTGCACGTTATGGCATGTTTAATTTTAAATGTGCTGGTCCCACTGGAATTCACAAATGTTTCGGCTCTCACTACATTGGGGCAGGCTACACATTTCCCACATGCTCTACACCCAGATGGACGTTTGATACTGTCCAAAAAGGTAGTAGTAGTTGATTCAAATTTGTAGTGACTTTTAACCAAATAGTCACACAAATTTTTAGATCTGCGATATGTGATATTGGGTCCATCACCCACATATTGTGATAAAATGGGATCAGCTTTCAAAATACCCCATGATTTCAATAATTGGGATCTCATCATTTCTGTTTGACCATTATATTGTGTGATGAATCTTACCTTCTGGTCAGATTTTCGCGGTTTCATACCATATAGTGCTTGATGGCGAGTGATGTTTTTAGCTCTATTGTAACCCCTTTTAATTGAACGTCGGCTGTAGCCACGTTCAATAAACCTCTCTTTCAGGATTACTGACTGTTCCTCAAAGTCTACGTCATCAGAGCATATTCTTCGCAACCGCAAAAATTGTCCATTCGGAAATGAGTTAACCATCGCAGGGGGGTGAGAAGACGTCGCGTATAACAAGGAATTAACTGCTGTTGTTTTACGAAAAATATTAGTGGAAATCAGTTATCATTATTCCTATATACTCGCACGTCCAGAAATTCCATCTCGTTTGCATCAAACTTATATGTAAGATGCAAATTACGAGAATTATGGTTTAGCTGCCCCATAAAGTCCTGTAAAGAATCCACTGGACCCTGCCAAATAAAAAATATGTCATCGATGAACCGCACCCACAAAGGGATGCAGTCCACTGATGGCATGAGTCCAGACATAAAGAGGTCCCTCTCCCACAGCTCCAGGAATAGATTTGCATACGCTGGCGCGAAAGAAGTACCCATAGCGGTGCCCTGGAGCTGTAGGTAGAGGGACCCCCTAAACACAAAAAAATTTTTTTGATAGTGAGAACTCAAGCAACTGAGTGACAAACTCTCTCATGGGTTCAGGCAAAAATGATGACCCCAAAAAATATTTTACCGCCTGAATGCCATCATTATGGCGGATATTGGTGTAGAGACTCTCCACATCACACGATACTAGGAAAGTATCCACACCAACATGCAAACCATCAACCTTCCTCAGAAAATCATTGGTGTCTTTTATAAATGAGGGGAGCTCAGTAACCATTGGTTGTAGTCTAGAGTCTATAAACTTATTGATCTTTTCCAAGTAGTTACCACAACCAGAAATTATAGGTCTCCCAGGTGGGTTAGTTTGGTTTTTGTGAACCTTCGGCAACAAATATAAAGTTGGTATTACAGGCTCGGAGACATGTAGGGCTGTAAATAAATCCTTGGTAATTACATCGGATTCAAGGGCCATTTTAAGAATTTTTTCAAGTTCACCTTGGAATTTGGTCAATGGGTTGAAGGTCATTTTTCTGTAGCACACCTTATCCTTTAACTGGCGAAAAGCCTCACCCTCATATAATTGTTTTGGCCAGATCACCACATTTCCCCCCTTATCGGCCGGTTTGAACACCACATCCTGTAGATTTTGCAAATTCTTAAGGGCTCTTTTTTCACTATTATTTAAATTTTCTCCAGGGGGAAACTGTGGGACTTTGTCAAAGTCTTTACTTACAGTCTTCACAAATACATCAATGGTGGGACAGGCCGACAAGGGAGTAAACCTGCGCGACCTAGGCCGAATGGAAGGTGGAATCTTACCTCCTATTGGTTCGTTATGTTCCTGGGCCAGTTCATCGAGTATAGTCAGTGCCTCCTGCTCCGCCTCTGTAGGGAATAATTGTAATGCACCCTCATTATGAAAATGTCGTTTAAACATTAACTTCCTTGCAAAGAGGTGCAAGTCTTTAATCGCAGTAAATTTGTCAAATTGAGCTGTAGGACAAAACATGAGACCCCTCTGGAGGACGTCAATTTCTATATCAGATAATACAGGAGTACTCAAATTAATCACCTTAAGGTTATTCTTGGAATTAACAGGAGAGTATCCAAAACTGCGTTTAGCGGGTGCATAACGTGGTTCACGTTTTCGTTTAGGTGTTGAAGCCACTGATGTTACCACAGAGGCGGAACAGGAGGCACCAGAGATATCACTCACAACTGGGTTAGATGAGGTAGAAAAATTCCGATCTCGGCCCTCACCATTCAGGTTTGGTTTACGCCATTTATAGACCTTACCATTTGAGAAATCCCTTTGATCTCTTAATGATTTACTTCTCTGATTTGTTCGAATGTCTTTAATCCACTGATCCATAAGTTTTTCTAGTTGGTCATCCAGTGAGCTGACTTGTTCAGTGGCTAGACAAGATTTAGCTTTCGTGAACATTTCATCCAGAGATTTGTCAATTTCTGTCAAATTTTTAGCATATTTAACCAAGAGCTCCATTAGTTGTTTTGAGGCCAAATTACATATTTCTTCCCAGTTCTTAATAAATTCTTCATCACTCACAGGGAAGGATGGGGTTATATATATCCGCAAACCTCTTGGAATCAAATGATGTTGAATATAATTTTCTAGGAATGCTTTATTCCACCGAGAACGGGTACTTTTGTATGTTAGATTCTTAATACTCTTAAATATTTCATCAAATTTCAGACCACCAGTACTCGTAATTGCCGTATCATTATTAGAAAATACTGCATTAATCTGCCCCTGCCATGATAGTTCTCTGGTTTTGAAATCCATATTTGGTTGTAAGAGGAAGAGCCTGTGCAAAACACAGTAATATATGATTAAACGCAACCACAGATACACCAACTACTTTCACCAGTGATAGCTCAAAAGCCAGCAATATTAATACAATGTGTAACATATGCCAGTGATTGGTGCTCTATGGAGAGACAATGTGGAGAGACCACTTACATAAGGGGGAAGGGACAACCACAACCAATATACAGAAATGCCCAGAAAAACCACCAAGCAGAAAATAGATATCAAATGCCTTTATTATATGTAATTGGCAAATACGTAAAACTTAAATTAACAATCACAAAATAGCAAAAGATATGTGATATATATTTTACGTAAAATATATATCACATATCTTTTGCTTTTTTGTGATTGTTAATTTAAGTTTTTATGCATACACTATTTGAGGGATACACTACCTTTATATGTAGATATATATAAACATAAACTGGGTCAGCCTCTACCAAATTTTAATTATTTTTGTTCTGTTGTGCGTGCAGCGCCCCAGAGTCCTGGTCGTTGCAGTACTGATGCTCCGCCGCTAAGGGGGGCTGTGGTACGTCTGATGGCACTGAAGGAGTTCACCTGACCAGGTATCACAGACACCAATACACTTCACAGTCTGGCCTCCAGGGGGAGCTAAGGGTGCTATGTATTAGGCCACTCCTCACAGTCTGGTAAAACTGGGGGTTAGATAGGAAGTTAGACAGAAGCTGACTGGGTTGGAACCAGGCAACATCCTGTGGCAGAGGGTGTTGCAGGGGAAGATTCAGAGGGGGCCCTGTCAGGGGTGGGATCCTGACAGAGGCCTAGCAAACAGAAAGAACGTTACGGGACCGCGCCTGCACTTCATTGCGGCGGTACCCCAAGAAAGGACAAGAAGCGAGGTTTATTGTGCTGAGTGAGAAACGAGATCAACGCAACAAGGAGAAACACCAGTAGGAGTCGTGCTGTAAGACGAGGCAACATCCTACTGAGGCGCGTAGCCGGTGGCCGGACCGCCGAGGAAGTATTGAGCTCCAGGCCTTACTTCAAACCTACGGCAGGACAGTCAGTTATAGGCGGGCTGTCTCACCCAAAATCACCTAAGCAGACACAGGGGGCAACATTTGGAGAGGGGCGACTCTAGGGTCCCGGAAGACCTCCGAGCCTACCCGTCATACGGGTGCGTCCTAACCATATCATCTGGGGACGAAACAGAACATCAGAATCGAGTTGTGAGGGAACTTCAGAAACAGACACAACAGTTGTGAGTAGGGTTGAGCGAAATGGATCGGACATTTTCAAAAGTCGCCGACTTTCAGCAAAGTCAGGTTTCATGAAACCCGACCCGATCCCACTGTGGGATCGGCCATGCGGTCGGCGATCTTCGCGCCAAAGTCGCGTTTCATATGACGCTTTCCCCGCCATTTTTTCAGCCAATGAAGGAGTGTGGGCAGCGTGATGACATAGGTTCCGGCTTGCTTTGTGCGGCGTCACAGGGGGTAAAACCGCCATCTTAACGCTTGGGATATAGCGATTTGCACAGTGAAACACAAACTTTGCAGGGACGGCAGAGAGAGAGAGAGAAAGAGAGAGAGAGAAAAAAAAAAAAAAATACCCATTGACCTGCATTGGGTTTCGTGTTTCGGTTGGCCCCCGACTTTTCACAATAATCGGCCGATTTCACACGATCCGACTTTCGAGACAGTCGGGTTTCACGAGACCCGACTCGATCCTAAAAAAGCAAAAGTCGCTCAACCCTAGTTGTGAGGACTATCCCGTAAGCACAGCAGGGAAGGACTGCGACACACAAGCGCTAGAAGGTAGGCACATATTTCCACCTGCAAAGGGAACTCTGGAGGTGCCATCGGAACGGCCGGCCTCACGCAGCCCGGTTAACCGTATTCCGGACTGAGGATCCTGGAGCCTTCAGTAAAGAGGTAAAGAGACTGCAACTCTGTGACCTCGTTATTCATCGCACCCTGCACCGTACACCATCATCACTCTTCACTTTCACTGGAGGCCCCTCAGCAGGGTCACGGACCGGGCCTAGCCTGTTGTGAATTCTGCTCTTGTCTCCCTCCGGTGGTTGTTAGTGCAGTTGTCTTGGGGTTGTAATCCAGGGCAGGTGTTTCTGCTTATTGCAGCTCTACTAGGTATTTAGGTGTGAAGGATCCATTACTCCTGGCCAGTTGTCCATTGTTCTTGGAGGGATTGCATCTCTCTCTGGTTCCTCATGCTCTGCTGCAAATTCTGCTAAGATAAGTGTCTGTTTTTTTCTCTCTGTGCACACATGCAGTGTGCTTTGCAATTCAGTGCAATTCATTGTGTTTTTGTCCAGCTTAGACTTTGTTTGGATTTTTCAGTCATGCTGGATTCTCAGGAGTTGCAGATATACTTGCTATGTCTTTAGTTAGATGTAGAATATTTGTATTTTCTGCTGTGGATATTTTTAGGATTTTAATACTGACCGCTTAGAATTCTGTCCTATCCTTTTCTATTTAGCTAGAAGTGCCTCTTTTGCTAAATTCTGTTTTTCTGCCTGCGTGTGTCTTTCCTCTTATACTCACAGTCAATATTTGTGGGGGGCTGCCTATCATTTGGGGTTCTGCTCTGAGGCAAGATAGAATTCCCATTTCCACCTATAGGGGTATTTAGTCCTCCGGCTGTGTCGAGGTGTCTAGGACGTGTTAGGCACACCCCACGGCTACTTCTAGTTGCGGTGTCAGTTTAGGGTTTGCGGTCAGTACAGATACCACTTACTCCTGAGAAAGTCTCTCATGCGGCTCCAAGGTCACCGGATCATAACAGTACAACTGGCCCACAATGAGTTAAATGCATCTCAGAAGAAGGGAAGAAAGGTGTTGAGCCATTTTTTTTTCTGTAGCCTGTTTTTTCTTTCCTTCCCTCTTTTCCTCTGGGTGACTGAGGAGACTTGTGCTAGCATGGATGTTCAGGGATTAGTTTCTCGTGTAGACCAGCTTGCTGCTAGGGTACAGGGTATTTCTGATTATATTGTTCAGACTCCGGTTTTAGAGCCTAGGATTCCTACTCCTGATTTGTTTTTTGGGGACAGGTCCAAATTTTTGAGTTTTAAAAGCAACTGTAAACTGTTTTTTGCTCTGAAACCCCGTTCCTCTGGTGATCCCATTCAGCAGGTTAAAATTGTCATCTCCCTGTTGCGTGGCGACCCTCAGGATTGGGCATTTTCACTGGAATCTGGGAATCCGGCCTTGCTTAATGTAAACGCCTTTTTTCAGGCTCTAGGATTATTATATGATGAACCAAATTCTGTGGATCAAGCAGAGAAGACCTTGTTGGCCCTGTCTCAGGGTCAAGAAGCGGCAGAATTGTATTGTCAGAAATTTAGAAAATGGTCTGTGCTGACTAAATGGAATGATGATGCTTTGGCTGCAATTTTCAGAAAGGGTCTTTCTGAATCTGTTAAAGATGTTATGGTGGGGTTTCCCACGCCTGTTGGTCTGAGTGATTCTATGTCTCTGGCCATTCAGATTGATCGGCGCTTGCGGGAGCGCAGAACTGTGCGCGCTGTGGCGTTGTCCTCAGAGCAGATGCCTGAGCCTATGCAGTGTGATAGGATTCTGTCTAGAACGGAACAACAAGGATTCAGACGTCAGAATAGGCTGTGCTTTTATTGTGGCGATGCTTCTCATGTCATTTCAGTCTGCCCTAAGCGTACAAAGAGAATCGCTAGTTCAGTTACCATCAGTACGGTACAACCTAAATTTCTGTTATCTGTGACCTTGATCTGCTCATTGTCGTCATTTTCTGTCATGGCGTTTGTGGATTCAGGCGCCGCTTTGAACTTAATGGACTTTGAATTTCCAGGCGTTGTGGTTTCCCCTTGCAGTCTTTGCAGAACCCTATTCCTTTAAGGGGCAATGATGCTACACCTTTGGCTAAAAATAAACCCCAGTTTTGGACACAGGTGACCATGTGCATGGCGCCAGCCCATCAGGAAGATTGTTGTTTTCTGGTGTTGCATAACTTGCATGATGCTATTGTGCTGGGTTTTCCATGGTTGCAGATACATAATCCTGTGTTGGATTGGAAGTCTATGTCTGTGACTAGTTGGGGTTGTCAGGGGGTTCATAATGACGTTCCTTTGATGTCAATCTCCTCTTCCACCTCTTCTGAGGTTCCAGAGTTTTTGTCTGATTTTCGGGATGTATTCGATGAGCCCAAGTCCAGTTCCCTTCCACCGCATAGGAACTGTGATTGTGCTATTGACTTGATTCCAGGCTGTAAGTTTCCCAAGGGCCGATTCTTCAACCTGTCTGTGCCTGAACATACCGCCATGCGGAGTTATGTTAAGGAGTCTTTGGAGAAGGGGCATATTCGGCCATCTTCTTCACCGTTGGAGTGGGATTTTTTTTTGTTGCTAAGAAGGATGGTTCCTTGAGACCCTGTATTGATTATCGCCTCTTGAATTAGATCACGGTCAAGTTTCAATACCCTTTACCTTTGCTTTCCGATTTGTTTGCCAGGATTAAGGGGGCTAGTTGGTTTACTAAGATTGACCTTCGGGGGGCATATAATCTTGTTTGTATTAATCAGGGTGATGAATGGAAAACTGCGTTTAATATGCCCGAAGGCCATTTTGAATACCTTGTGATGCCATTCAGACTCTCTAATGCTCCATCTGTTTTTCAGTCCTTCATGCATGATATCTTCCGGAATTATCTTGATAAATTCATGATTGTATATTTGGATGATATCTTGTTTTTTTCCGATGATTGGGAGTCTCATGTGAAACAGGTCAGGATGGTGTTTCAGATCCTTCGTGATAATGCTTTGTTTGTAAAGGGGTCTAAGTGTCTCTTTTGAGTGCAGAAGGTTTCTTTTTTGGGCTTCATTTTTTCTCCCTCATCTATAGAGATGGATCCGGTTAAGGTTCAGGCCATTCATGATTGGATTCAGCCCACATCCATGAAGAGCCTTCAGAAATTTTTGTGCTTTGCTAATTTTTATCGCCGTTTCATTGCTAACTTCTCCAGTGTGGTTAAACCCCTGACCGATTTGACAAAGAAAGGCGCTGATGTAACGAATTGGTCCTCTGTGGCTGTCTCTGCCTTTCAGGAGCTTAAACGCCGATTTACTTCTGCCACGGTGTTGCGTCAGCCGGATGTTTCTCTTCCGTTTCAGGTTGAGGTTGACGCTTCTGAGATTGGGGCAGGGGCTGTTTTGTCTCAGAGGAATTCTGTTGCTTCCTTGATGAAACCGTGTGCCTTCTTTTCCCGTAAGTTTTTGCCTGCGGAACGCAATTATGATGTCGGCAATTGGGAGTTGTTGGCTATGAAGTGGGCGTTTGAGGAATGGCGACATTGGCTTGAGGGAGCCAAGCACCGTATTGTGGTCTTGACCGATCATAAAATTCTGATTTACCTCGAGTCTGCCAAATGGCTGAATCCTAGACAGGCTCTATGGTCCTTGTTTTTCTCCCGTTTTGATTTCGTGGTCTCGTATCTTCCGGGTTCTAAGAATATTAAGGCTGATGCCCTCTCTAGGAGTTTTTTCCCTGATTCTCCTGAGGTACTGGAACCGGTAGGCATTCTGAAGGAAGGGGTGGTCCTTTCGGCCATTTTCCCTGATTTGCGACGGGTTCTGCAGGAATTTCAGGCTGACAAACCTGACCACTGTCCAGTGGGCAAACTTTTTGTTCCTGACAGATGGACTAGTAGAGTGATTTCGGAGGTGCATTGTTCTGTGTTGGCAGGCCATCCTGGTATTTTTGGTACCAGAGATTTGGTTGGTAGGTCCTTTTGGTGGCCTTCTTTGTCGCGTGATGTGCGTTCTTTTGTGCAGTCCTGTGGGACTTGTGCGCGGGCCAAGCCTTGTTATTCCCGTGCTAGCGGGTTGCTTTTGCCTTTGCCGGTCCCAGAGAGGCCCTGGACGCATATTTCTATGGATTTTATTTCAGATCTTCCGGTTTCCCAGAGGATGTCGGTTATCTGGGTGGTTTGTGACCGGTTCTCTAAGATGGTTCATTTGGTGCCTTTGCCTAAATTGCCTTCCTCTTCTGATTTGGTTCCGTTGTTTTTTCAGCATGTGGTTCGTTTGCATGGTATTCCGGAGAATATTGTGTCCGACAGAGGTTCCCAGTTTGTTTCTAGGTTTTGGCGGGCCTTTTGTGCTAGGCTAGGCATTGATTTGTCTTTTTCTTCCGCATTTCATCCGCAGACAAATGGCCAGACCGAGCGAACTAATCAGACTTTAGAAACGTATTTGAGATGCTTTGTGTCTGCTGATCAGGATGATTGGGTGGCTTTCTTGCCATTGGCCGAGTTCGCCCTTAATAATCGGGCTAGTTCGGCTACCTTGGTTTCGCCCTTCTTTTGTAATTTTGGTTTTCATCCTCGTTTTTCTTCGGGGGAGGTTGAGCCTTCTGATTGTCCTGGTGTGGATTCTGTGGTTGACAGGTTGCAGCAGATTTGGGCTCATGTGGTGGACAATTTGGTGTTGTCTCAGGAAGAGGCTCAGCGTTTTGCTAACCGTCGTCGGTGTGTTGGTTCCCGGCTTCGGGTTGGGGATTTGGTCTGGTTGTCTTCCCGTCATGTTCCTATGAAGGTTTCTTCCCCTAAGTTTAAGCCTCGGTTTATTGGTCCTTATAGGATTTCTGAGATTATCAATCCGGTGTCTTTTCGTTTGGCCCTTCCGGCCTCTTTTGCCATCCATAATGTTTTCCATAGATCTTTATTGCGGAAATATGTGGTGCCCGTTGTTCCCTCTGTTGATCCTCCTGCTCCTGTGTTGGTTTATGGGGAGTTGGAGTATATGGTTGAGAAGATTTTGGATTCTCGCCTTTCGAGGCGGAGGCCTCAGTACCTTGTCAAATGGAAGGGTTATGGCCAGGAGGATTATTCTTGGGTTTTTGCCTCTGATGTCCATGCTGCTGATTTGGTCCGTGCCTTTCATTTGGCTCATCCTGATCGGCCTGGGGGCTCTGGTGAGGGTTCGGTGACCCCTCTTCAAGGGGGGGGGTACTGTTGTGAATTCTGCTCTTGGGCTCCCTCCGGTGGTTGTTAGTGGTAGTGCAGTTGTCTTGGGGTTGTAATCCAGGGCAGGTGTTTCTGCTGATTGCAGCTCTACTAGGTATTTAGGTGTGCAGGATCCATTACTCCTGGCCAGTTGTCCATTGTTCTTGGAGGGATTGCATCTCTCTCTGGTTCCTCATGCTCTGCTGCCAATTCAGCTAAGATAAGTGTCTGTTTTTTTGTCTCTGTGCACACATGCAGTGTGCTTTGCAATTCAGTGCAATTCATTGTGTTTTTGTCCAGCTTAGACTTTGTTTGGATTTTTCAGTCATGCTGGATTCTCAGGAGTTGCAGATATACTTGCTATGTCTTTAGTTAGATGTAGAATATTTGTATTTTCTGCTGTGGATATTTTTAGGATTTTAATACTGACCGCTTAGAATTCTGTCCTATCCTTTTCTATTTAGCTAGAAGTGCCTGTTTTGCTAAATTCTGTTTTTCTGCCTGTGTGTGTCTTTCCTCTTATACTCACAGTCAATATTTGTGGGGGGCTGCCTATCCTTTGGGGTTCTGCTCTGAGGCAAGATAGAATTCCCATTTCCACCTATAGGGGTATTTAGTCCTCCGGCTGTGTCGAGGTGTCTAGGACGTGTTAGGCACACCCCACG
Source organism: Ranitomeya variabilis (assembly GCF_051348905.1). Classification (NCBI taxonomy): domain Eukaryota; kingdom Metazoa; phylum Chordata; class Amphibia; order Anura; family Dendrobatidae; genus Ranitomeya; species Ranitomeya variabilis. Next base: position 164,587,918 of record NC_135239.1, on the reverse strand, counting down.
GCTACTTCTAGTTGCAGTGTCAGTTTAGGGTTTGCGGTCAGTACAGATACCACTTACTCCTGAGAAAGTCTCTCATGCGGCTCCAAGGTCACCGGATCATAACACTAGCCACCGTGACAACCCCAGAACCGAGATACAGAGAGGCCCGGTACCGGGTACCCCTCGGCCCTGCGGCAGTGGGGGCGCTCCAACTTGGCGTCACGAACAGGATCTACTTAAGCCTGAAGAATCAGGTCATGTGTGCCTTGGAACTGCGATTTATTATACTTGGACTGTGACTTATTGCAAAGACTGTGTATTGCCACTTGCCGCCAAAAGTTCCCGCCAAGAACCGCCGCCATTACAGCGCTAAGGAGAGCGCAGGAGGAGAAGAGGGGCGTGGAGTAGGCGTGGACCAGCTGAAGAGCGCGAAAGACAATGGCCGCCCAGTCTAAACATTTTTGCATCCTGAGGACGTGTCTGTCAGCAGCCGAGGTCCGCCTTCTCATCCTCTTTGGAGGGTGGAGACCATGGAGACGGGGCCGCCCACGAAAGAGACCGCGGGAAGAAGACACTGGAGAGGAAGCAAAAATGGCGACGCCGGGAGCATCGCGCGGGGACGACCTGACCCAGCATGAGGCTGCACCACCCGACACAGCCCCAGATGCGCCATCGTTGCAGGGACTGGCCCTTACGGAGCTACCGATGGGCAGACCCAACTGGCCGCCGTCTGAGGAGTGTGTGGCCGCAGCCGAGGCCCGGCAGATAACACACCGCCGGGAGGCCGATGCCCGAGCGATCGCCCAGCTGGGCCAACCCACGGAAGTCCGCCTGTCTCCGGTGTCCCCCGCTTCCTTCATCCCGACCGCGGTGGAGCGTGAGCTGCAGGCACAGGGCCTGAGGATCCTGCCAGAGGCCGAACACCTGCGGCGCCTGATGACGGCGTGGCGGAACAGACCTCAACCCGCGGCCCAGGTCGATCTAACGGGCGTTGAGGAGACCCCACCGTCACACTGGGGTGTGGTGGTGTTTTTTAACTCCCGGGAAGGAAGGGGAGTCATCCAAGAAATCGGAGAGCCACTGCAGGTCCGTGTTGACCGGAAAGAAGTGGAGCCCTGCGGATGGAGGTATGATCGCGACCTGGAGCCCAGAGATGCGGTGACTTACACCCGGTGGAGGAGGGAGGTTGGATGGATAGCTCGGGGCATCCAGCGGTGCGTCGCGCTCCAGGCCGCTGCCGGAACGTCAGAGGATGAGTCTCCTGCAGGGAAGATGCCGGAACCTGCCCCCGCGGAACCCCAGGGAATCCAGGTCCACCGTGTAGCTACGGGTCGTGCGCACCCACGAGCGAGGAGGGTGTCCCGCCGAGGGATCCTGTCGTTGCTGAGGCCAGGACCAGTCCTTGTTACACCATCACGACCCGTTTGCCAGGTGAGGCCCGGAAGGAGGCCGTCTCCTGCTCAGCCAGAACCTGAGTAAGCAAGAAAGCTTCATCATTTGTATATAGTTAACTGTTCGTCTTTCTATGTGTCTTCTTGCTGCTACAACCCGATTGGGGTTAACTCTTAAAGGGATCCCTTAGTTTACCTGGGATCCCTACTTTTGCTTTTGTTTTTGTTTCTCGTTCATCATTGTTGAAAAGAACTGCTGGATCATGAACACTGCATGATTACAAACTTATTGTAAATAGTTCGCACCTTGTTAAAGGTGCCCTCTACTGGTTTTACAAAGAAAAGGACTCTTTGCGAAGAAACTGTTCTTGGAAACAGTACAGAAATACTTGCTGAACATGAACTTGCAGCTTGAGAAGTTGCACTACCTCATAGAGACTTGGTTCTCTCTTAAAGGGAACGTTTACCAATAGCACTTAAGGTGTAATGATGTCTTAAAAGAAGAAGTGATAATGCTTATGGAGCGCCCCCACACCGCCGCAGGGCCGAGGGGTACCCGGAGCCGGGCCTCTAGGTCTCAGTCCTGGGGTTGTCACGGTGGCTAGACCCGGTCCGTGGCCCTGTCTGTCAGTGGGGGACGTCCGGTGCAATAAGTGATGTCGTAGCGGTGCAGTTGTGGGGTGCAGGTCGCGGTAAATAACGAGGACACCAGGTTGCAGTCTCTTTACCTCTTTACTGAAGCTCTCTGGGTCCTCAGTCCGGAATACGGCTCACCAGGCTGCGCAAGTCCGGCCGGTCCAATGGCACTTCCAGAGCTCTCCTTGCAGGTGGAAATCGGTGCCTTCCTTCTAGCGCTATGTGTTGCAGTCCTTCCCTGCTGTGCTTACGGAAAGTACCCCACAACTGTTGTGTCTGTTTCTCGTGTTCCCTCACAACAACTTAATTCGCAATGATCTTTCTCGTCCCTCCAGATACTATGGTAGGAACGCACCCGTATGACGGGGAGGCTCGGAGATCTTCCGGGACTCTATCTGCGCCCCTCTCCTGTTGGTACCCCCCTTTGCCTTCCTGGGTGATGCGTGAGACAGTCCGCCTCAAGCTAACTGCCCTGCCGTAGGTCTGAGGTATGGCTTGAAACTCTTTACCTCCTCGGCGTTCCGGCCACCGGTAGTGCGCCTCAGTAAGGTGCTGCCTCTTTCAGCACAACCCTCACTGGTCTCTCCTTTCGCTTGATTTCGTTTCTCACTCAGCACAATCTATCTCGCTTCTTAGTCCTTCCTTGGGCACCGCCGCTATGCTGAGCAGGCACGGTCCCTTTACGTTCTTTCCATGCCAAGCCTCTGCCAGGATCCCACCCCTGGCAGAGACCCTACAGTCTCTCCCTTCACAACACCCTCTGCCACCAGGTGTTGCTCCGTTCAATCCCGTCAGCGTTCTCTCTAACTTTCTGCCTGACCCCCAGTTTACCCACTATGGTGGGGAGTGGCCTAATGAATAGCACCCTTAGCTCCCCCCGGAGGCCCAGCTGTGAAATGTCTTGGTGACTGTGATACCTGCTCAGAGAACTCCTTCCGTGCCATCGAACGCAGCATGGCCCCCCTTAGTGGCTGAACCATGCTACTGCAACGACCAGGACTCTGGGGCGCTGCACTCCCCCCTGGTTAAACACAGTACTCCGGGACTGGGAAGAAAAACAACAATACAGGTTAGCAAAAAGACATACAATTTTGTTGAGTGCAAATAACAATAAGTATACTTAAGTAGGCTTCCCTTTATGGGAGGTGAGGACACTTGTAACGTTAAAAACATAATTAACCTTATAATTTACAGAGTATAAATAACTTCTGTTACCCAACCGGGTATTCTATTTAGTGCAATTTTTGAAATAATAACTTAACATTGCCTTTAAGAAACTCACACTCTTAGTCTATCAAAGGCCTTCCTATAATCACATTATAAGGCATTTCAACTTTACATTCTCCTTCTTGTGAACCTGCAGGACCGCCTGTCCCTACGGCACCAGACCTACTGCCTCTCCTTTCTTCTACAGGACCGCCCTGTTCAGCCAGGGCCTACTGCCTTTCGCTACTATACACAGTATAGACATAACATTCCTTTCGGTTGAAGAACTCTGAGCCAGCTCTACTCGGCCCCTTTAAGGACTCACTCTCTAACCCCTACGGGTTCACTCTCTGTCCTTAGCAACAAAGTAACTTTTCAATGGGGACGCAGGGTTTACCTTCTATCCTCACCCTCATTATTACTTCTCTTACTTTCAACTATGCAGACCTCCACTTCTACCCCTACGGGCTCTCTGCATCCTTCTTGTCTTCAAAACATTATTCAAATTTCACATTTTAACAAATTCAACACATATAACTCGGCATGTAAAACAGTTACATTTTCTTTTCAAGGCATCATTACCACATTACTATTCTGTAACAGTATCGCTTTCAAGTACAATTCTTCACATCCCCTTTAAGAGGGGACCAGATCTCTCTGAGGTAGCTCGTCTTCTCAGCCTACCAGTCTCATGCAAAGTTCCGGTCCGGTATCTTCACAAAGTGTCTTTAACTAGGACCAGTAGGAACGGTTTCTTCGCAAAGTGTCTTTTGACTAAAACCAGTAGGGAGCACCTTTAAGAAAGTGCAAACTATTTACAAGGGAAAGTTTGAATCATGCGCAGTTCATGATTTCTGCAGTTCTCTTTTTTTAAAACTGTATAAACTTCAGGAAAACAACAGTGACCCCGGGTCAACAAAGGGGTCACCTTTAACCCTAGACGGGTTTAGCAGCAAACAGGAACAGTTAAAGGAATGAACAGTTAACTATTTACATTTTCATGGTATCGAGGTTTATTCTCCTTCCGGTGGCTGGGGCTCCGCGCCCCCGGCCACTACAGCGCCAGTGTCCTCGGTTCGAACATGCAGATGGACTCGACTGGCCAACTCCGGGGCTGCCACTAGGCGTACCGTCGCGATAGTAACAAGTTCAGGCGCTCCCGGGACCAGATCTGGGGCTGCAGGTGCCGCAGGCCCAGACATACACCGCCGAACATTTCGTGCATACCACCCGAGTGGGTTCAAGTGGCGGCTGTAGGTCACTGGATCCCCCTTTTGTAACGGTTCTCCGCTTCGGCCACAACAGGGAGCCCTCACGTTACAGTGCGCAACGAAAACATCAGTATCCAGTCCCGGCTCGTGTATGAGGCCCCACCCCCTTTTTACATGGTAGGCCAACACAGTGCCCCGCCTTACCGCGTCTCTGTCATCCCATGCCGGGGGGGGTTGTTGTACTTTCGTTGGGCCCATCGACTCAGCTCCTTTCCGTCCTTTCCACTGCAGAATCAAGCACTGTCTATATTGTTCCCATGTAAGCACCGCAAGAGTGGACCCGTTCTCCCGGGATCCATCTGCTCTAAACCAGGGGGTGTCCCACCGAAGAACTACTCCATCTAAGCTCACATCCACAGGCTCCCCCACTCCAGTCGACAGCGGTGGCACCATCCTCCCCAGGTCATCGGGGGATAGCACCATTAGCCCTGCCGAGATAAGTCGCTCCCTACTGCGATAGAGGTGGGTCATGGAAGTGGGCTCGCGGAGGGGAGCAGGGACGTCGGCCATACCTGCGCCTAATATGGTTCCATCGGTGTCGCTCCGGTCCGTTAACGAGGACGCTGGAATCTGCTGCAGCCCGGACCGGGGCTCCTCCAATGGGATGCTCGGATTCGGCCCCGCTAGCCGTGGTTCCCCCTCCTCTAACTCCGAGGTCGGGATTGGTGGACGTAGCTCTGCTGTCGGGTCCGCGGCCTTCCGGTCCATCTCCGGTGAAGAAAGGCAGGCCTGAACCGCTTCTTCCTCGCTCAGGCACTCGCCGTTCATCATCGCCGCCTGATAGTCGCTGGCAGTGCATGCACCTAACTCCGCCATTTCTCCGAGGTCGGGCTTCTCCGTCGCCAGCTTCCCGCCGTTGCATCTCAGGGGGTTGTCTTCTGTTTTGGGGCAGGTCATCTCTTTGCAGCCAGAAGTGCAGGGGGCGGTAGCCATTTCTCGCGCCACACTGGGAGTCTCCGCCCATAACACACCCTCCTTCCCCTGGGGTGTAGCAATGGCGGCGCCTTTTGGCGGGAACTTCTGGCGGCCAATGGCGCAGCACAATCTTGCAATAAAGTACAGTAAATCACAGTCTCTAGGCACACATGACCTGATTCTTCAGGCTTAAGTAGATCCTGTTCGTGACGCCAAGTTGGAGCGCCCCCACACCGCCGCAGGGCCGAGGGGTACCCGGAGCCGGGCCTCTAGGTCTCAGTCCTGGGGTTGTCACGGTGGCTAGACCCGGTCCGTGGCCCTGTCTGTCAGTGGGGGACGTCCGGTGCAATAAGTGATGTCGTAGCGGTGCAGTTGTGGGGTGCAGGTCGCGGTAAATAACGAGGACACCAGGTTGCAGTCTCTTTACCTCTTTACTGAAGCTCTCTGGGTCCTCAGTCCGGAATACGGCTCACCAGGCTGCGCAAGTCCGGCCGGTCCAATGGCACTTCCAGAGCTCTCCTTGCAGGTGGAAATCGGTGCCTTCCTTCTAGCGCTATGTGTTGCAGTCCTTCCCTGCTGTGCTTACGGAAAGTACCCCACAACTGTTGTGTCTGTTTCTCGTGTTCCCTCACAACAACTTAATTCGCAATGATCTTTCTCGTCCCTCCAGATACTATGGTAGGAACGCACCCGTATGACGGGGAGGCTCGGAGATCTTCCGGGACTCTATCTGCGCCCCTCTCCTGTTGGTACCCCCCTTTGCCTTCCTGGGTGATGCGTGAGACAGTCCGCCTCAAGCTAACTGCCCTGCCATAGGTCTGAGGTATTGCTTGAAACTCTTTACCTCCTCGGCGTTCCGGCCACCGGTAGTGCGCCTCAGTAAGGTGCTGCCTCTTTCAGCACAACCCTCACTGGTCTCTCCTTTCGCTTGATTTCGTTTCTCACTCAGCACAATCTATCTCGCTTCTTAGTCCTTCCTTGGGCACCGCCGCTATGCTGAGCAGGCACGGTCCCTTTACGTTCTTTCCATGCCAAGCCTCTGCCAGGATCCCACCCCTGGCAGAGACCCTACAGTCTCTCCCTTCACAACACCCTCTGCCACCAGGTGTTGCTCCGTTCAATCCCGTCAGCGTTCTCTCTAACTTTCTGCCTGACCCCCAGTTTACCCACTATGGTGGGGAGTGGCCTAATGAATAGCACCCTTAGCTCCCCCCGGAGGCCCAGCTGTGAAATGTCTTGGTGACTGTGATACCTGCTCAGAGAACTCCTTCCGTGCCATCGAACGCAGCATGGCCCCCCTTAGTGGCTGAACCATGCTACTGCAACGACCAGGACTCTGGGGCGCTGCACTTACATGTAAAAGTTATATGTAGTTAGCTAGTTAATTGTAAGAAATGTTTAATAATGTGTTAGAGAATGAGGACAGGAAGTGAACCTGTATGGGGTTAGTTGGTGAGTCCTCCTAGGAGCCATACAGAGATGGCTCGGTGTTCTTGAACTGAGAGAAGGAAGATAAGTTCTATACTGTGTATAGTAGCAGAAAGGCAGTAGGCCCGGATGAGGAATGGGGCGGTCCTGCAACAGAGCGAGGGGCAGTAGGCCTGGGGCAGATAGACAGGCGGTCCTGCAGATGTAAAGATGGAAAATGAAGAAAAGTTGATTAGCCTTATAGTGTTTTATAAGAAGGTCTTTAGTGGATTCAGTGTGTACGTCCTTAAAGGCAATGTTAAATTATTGTTCAGAAATTGCACTAAGTAGAATACCCGGTTGGGTAAGAGAAGTTATTTATAGTATGTTATTTAAAATATTTAACCATGTTTGTAACGTTCAAGTGTCCTCACCTCCCATAAAGGGAAGCTCTGTTCAAATTTACTTGTTGTTGCATTTTAAAAATTGTATGTCTTTTTGCTGACATGTATTGTTGTTTTCTTCCCAGTCCAGGAGTACTGGATTTAACCGGGGGGAGTGCAGTGCCCCAGAGTCCTGGTCATTGCAGTACTGATGCTCCGCCGCTAAGGGGGGCTATGGTACGTCTGATGGCACTGAAGGAGTTCACCTGACCAGGTATCATAGACACCAATACACTTCACAGTCTGGCCTCCAGGGGGAGCTAAGGGTGCTATGTATTAGGCCACTCCTCACAGTCTGGTAAAACTGGGGGTTAGATAGGAAGTTAGACAGAAGCTGACTGGGTTGGAACCAGGCAACATCCTGTGGCAGAGGGTGTTGCAGGGGAAGATTCAGAGGGGGCCCTGTCAGGGGTGGGATCCTGACAGAGGCCTAGCGAACAGAAAGAACATTACGGGACCGCGCCTGCACTTCATTGCGGCGGTACCCCAAGAAAGGACAAGAAGCGAGCTTTATTGTGCTGAGTGAGAAACGAGATCAACGCAACAAGGAGAAACACCAGTAGGAGTCGTGCTGTAAGACGAGGCAACATCCTACTGAGGCGCGTAGCCGGTGGCCGGAACGCCGAGGAAGTATTGAGCTCCAGGCCTTACTTCAAACCTACGGCAGGACAGTCAGTTATAGGCAGGCTGTCTCACCCAAAATCACCTAAGCAGACACAGGGGGCAACATTTGGAGAGAGGCGACTCTAGGGTCCCGGAAGACCTCCGAGCCTACCCGTCATAGGGGTGCATCCTAACCATATCATCTGGGGGACGAAACAGAACATCAGAATCGAGTTGTGAGGGAACTTCTGAAACAGACATAACAGTTGTGAGGACTATCCCGTAAGCACAGCAGGGAAGGACTGCAACACACAAGCGCTAGAAGGTAGGCACAGATTTCCACCTGCAAAGGGAACTCTGGAGGTGCCATCGGACCGGCCGGTCTCACGCGGCCCGGTTAACCATATTCCGGACTGAGGATCCTGGAGCCTTCAGTAAAGAGGTAAAGAGACTGCAACTCTGTGTCCTCGTTATTCATCGCACCCTGCACCGCACACCATCATCACTCTCCACTTTCACTGGACGCCCCTCAGCAGGGTCACGGACCGGGCCTAGCCACCGTGACAACCCCAGAACCGAGATACAGAGAGGCCCGGTACCGGGTACCCCTCGGCCCTGCGGCAGTGGGGGCGCTCCATGCGCACAATGTGTTATACTGTATTTGCCAATTACATATAATAAAGGCATTTTATATCTATTTTCTGCTTGGTGTTTTTTCTGGGCATTTCTGTATATTGGTTGTGGTTGTCCCTTCCCCCAAGCTGCAATGAAGCAAATGTTCTGTGGCCCCAGAAGGAGGAACAATACTCATCCTCTCCTCACACTGACTCTCCTCCACCTCCTCCACCTCCTCCTCTCCAGCCCACCCATGCTGGACAGACCTGAAACTGGGGTTGTGAGTCCCCTCTGTAGCATCATGGATCCCCTTGGTACCACATAAAAATAAGTCCTCTCCTTCCTCATCTTCCTCCTCATCTTCATCATCTTCATCACCCAATCATGATATTGGCTGAGCTGGGTAGGATTACCCAGTGTGAAATCTTGTCCATACCCTGCTGATTCCATGTTTAGATTATGCAGCGATTCTTTCAACGTACATAGCATCGGGATGATAACGCTGATAATAGCCTGATCACCACTCACGAGCTTGGTGCAAAACTCAAAGTTATCAAGCACCTCACAAATGTCAGCGATCCACACCCACTAGACAGTTGTTATGTGTCTTGGCTGAGTCGCAGTCTGACGGGCATATTTAAGCTGGTGTTCAGAAAGTGCTTTCTGCTGTCGAGGTACTTATCTGTTGTGCCCCAGCACATTACATGAAGATGGGGATCCTGGCTGGGTGTGTGAACTTGTGCTATAAGGACACTAAGCCCATGTTAGTCCACATGTAATCGATGACACTGGTTTGCCAGAACCAGATGTTAACCAGTTCATGAAACTGTTAACAAGTTCATGAAAGGAGATCACAAGTTCTTAACAAATGAAGCTTTATTAAACAGCCATTGCGTGGCAACTGTGTTCACAGGATAATGGGTTCATAAATTCTTGCACATTTCATCATTAATAGAGCATCTCAATACACAGTCTAGCTACTTTCTTGGTCCCACAAATTCCTGCCTCCACTGGTCTCATTTCCTTCACCACCACCCAGCTTAACGCCACAATACAATCCGTGAAGGTAATTTCCTCTTCCTGCGATTCAGAGTCTCAATTTCCTCATAGCGTAGAGAGTTTGTCAATATGGCCAGACTCAGCTTCAAGCTCTTTGAAGCTTAAGGGTATGTTTCCACGTGCCGGATTATTAGCTGCGGATTGAACGCTGTGTACAGCCGCAGCGTTCAATCCGCAGCGTCTAGATGTTACAGCATAGTGGAGGGGATTTTATGAAATCCCGTCTCCACTATGCGTGCTAACACGCATCTAGCGGCCCTGCGTTTACGGACATGCGGCGCGTCTTTTTAGAACGTAGCATGTCTGTTTACCTTGTGGCGCCGCTACGTCGCTGCAAGGTAAATAACAGGGTCCTATGTATAGGGTGTGGCGATTCCGGATGTGTTCACTGAACACATCTGGAATCACCGCGCGTACAGAAGAGGGCGGTGCTTTGGGCGGAGCGGGTTTTCCCGCTCCGTCCAAAGCGGCGTCATTACGGACCATGGACACACACCTTAAGGAACTGTTGCCTGGGACACTCACTTCATCTCATGTTGTATTCTGCTCTGGCCTGCTACCTTTAAAGGGAACTTGTCACCAGGTTAGCCGATATGAGTTATGGCCACTGCCTTTCAGGGCTTATCTACAGCATTCTATAATGCTGAATATAAGCCCCCGATCTGACCTGCAAGAGTAGAAAAATACATTTTAATATACTCACCTGAGGGGCGGTCCGGTCCGATGGGTGTCGCAGGTCTTGGTCTGGCCCCTCCCATCTTCTTGCGATGCCGACCCCCTGCTTGCTTCGCTAGCTCCCCGGTATCGCGCTCCTGAGCAGGCATACTTTTCTGCCCTGGTAAGGGCAGAGCAAATACCTGAACTGCTCAGGCAGAGTTCAACCCCCAGCGTCCAGATGTTACAGCATAGTGGAGGGGATTTTATGAAATCCCCTCTCCACTATGCGTGCGAACACGTATCCGGCGACCCTGTGTTTCCGGACATGCAGCGCATCTTTTTAGAACGCAGCATGTCTGTTTACCTTGCGGCGATGCTCCGTCGCCGCAAGGTAAATAACAGGGTCCTATGTATAGCGTGCAGCGATTCTGGATGTGTGCAATTAACACATCCGGAATCACCGAGCTTACAGAAGGGGGCGGCGCTTTGAGCAGAGCGGGTTTTCCACTCTGTCCAAAGTGCCGTCAATCCGGACCGTCGACACGCACCCTTAGGCTTATTAGGTAAATATCAGTTTCAGCATAAATCCATGATTTGTTTTTGCCTTTGAGTCTACAACTATTTTCTATGTTCTTTCTTCCCTCTCGGAAGAGTCAGTTTATCCACACCTTACAACCACAATCCCCTCCAACATGCCAATCTATACCTGCCATAGGCTATTTTAGATGTCAATCATTCATACCAGGCCCGGAACAAGGTATTTTGGTGTCCTAGGCAGATGAAGCTGATGACGCCCCCAACCACCGTGATCAACACTCAGCACCTAAGTAAAGGAATGGGCCAGAGGGAAAGTGAAAGGACCCTAAAATACTCCCCCTCCTTTTTCACCAAAAAATCCACTATATGTTTAGTGGATTTAGGGGTTCATCAGGGGATTTCAGAGGGTGAGGGGCTCAGATCACCATCCAGTTACCCTATTCGCATGGAAGAATTCCTGCCAAATTGTGGCTAAACATTTGAATTAAGCACTTAAGCACTTTGTGGGTGACGGTGATGGCTTGGTGAGGGATTCCTATAGAAGGTCAGACAGTGTCAGCCGACGTTGAGCAGGGATGCCATAACGTTTCCCCCTAAGGTGCCAACCTCTGCTGCCAGGTAGGGAGACGGAGTATTGTGGAACTTTTCCCTAGTCAATTTTCTATTTATGGTATTTTGTACCTGACCTTTGAATTTACTGGGCACCCGTGTCTGACCTACTCACCATTTTAGTATTTTATTTCAACAACTTTTTATGAGAGTATTAATAAAAATTATATTTTAGGTCTGTTTTTTGTCTAAGGGGTACTTCCGTCTTTATGTCTGTCCTTCTGTCTGTCTGTCTTTCTGTCTGTCACGGATATTCATTGGTCGCGGCCTCTGTCTGTCATGGAATCCAAGTCGCTGATTGGTCTCGCCAGCTGCCTGTCATGACTGCCGCGACCAATCAGCGACGGCCACAGTCCGATTAGTCCCTCCCTACTCCCCTGCAGTCAGTTCCTGGCACCGCTCACACAGGGTTAATGCCAGCGGTAACGGACCGCGTTATGCCGTGGGTAACTCATTCCGTTACCGCCGCTATTAACCCTGTGTGACCACGTTTGACACGCATAGGCAGCATCAATAGTAAGAACATCTAATGTTAAAAATAATAAAAAAAATAAAAAATCATTATATACTCACCATCCGCCGCCTTTCCCGCTCCTCGCGACGCTCCGGTGACCGCTCCATGCAAGCGGCAGGTTCCGGTGGCAAGGATGGTCTGCGAGAAGGACCTGCCATGACGTCACGGTCATGTGACCGTGACGTCATCACACCCTGGGACCGGACGCTGCCGCCTGCACCGCACACAGGCGACAGAACTACTACAAGGTGCCCTCGGAAGGTGAGTATATGTTTATTTTTTATTTTTTAACCTGTGACATACGTGGCTGGGCAATATACTACGTAGCTGGGCAATATACTACGTGACTGTCCAATATACTACGTGGCTGGGCAATATACTACGTGGCTCTGTGCTGTATACTACGTCGCTGTGCAATATGCTACGTGGCTCTGTGCTGTATACTATGTAACTGGGCAATATACTATGTGGCTGAGTAATATACTACGTCACTGGGCAATATACTACATAACTGGGCAATATACTATGTAACTGGGCAATATACTACATGGCTCTGTGCTGTATACTACGTCACTGGGCAATATACTATGTAACTGGGCAATATACTACGTGGCTGGGCAATATACTACGTCACTGGGCAATATACTACATAACTGGGCAATATACTACGTGGCTGGGCAATATACTACGTGGCTGGGCAATATACTACGTGGGCTGTGCAGTGTACTATGTGGGCTGTGCAATATACTATGTGGACATGCATATTCTAGAATACCCGATGCGTTAGAATCGGGCCACCATCTAGCATATATATAAAAAGCTTATACTCGCCTAATGCCGGCTCCCTGCACACTGCAGCTGCTGTCTCCTCTTGCTTCCTATACACAAGTAGATGCTGGATGTCGTGATAATGGAGCGCCCGCTAGGGCCGTGGGATACTCGGTACCGGGCCGGTTCATGGCAGCAGTGACCCGGTCTGTGGCCCTGGGCATCCAATGAAAGGGGAAGTAAATAGGTATAAAGTTTATAAGAGAAAATATTTGTGACGCCACCTGTGGTACTCAGCAAATGTGAGATGTTAGCCGACGCTAATTAAAGAGACCGCTGGGATTGATGGTGATGCAGCAGAGTTGGTACAGCTCTCCACAGGCAGAGCTTTAGTCCCAGGGCACTTAAGTTGTAAAAGATGAAGATGCTGATGGTGGATGTAGTGCAGGATGGATGGTGCAGTAACTACAGTTATATGAAAAAGTTTGGGCACCCCTATTAATCTTAAGCTTAATGTTTTATAAAAATTGTTTTTTTTGCAACAGCTATTTCAGTTTCATATATCTAATAACTGTTGGACACAGTAATGTTCCTGCCTTGAAATGAGGTTTATTGTACTAACAGAAAATGTGCAATCTGCATTCAAACAAAATTTGACAGGTGCATAAGTTTGGGCACCTCACCAGAAAAGTGACATTAATATTTAGTAGATCATCCTTTTGCAAAAATAACAGCCTCTAGTCGCGTCCTGTAGCTTTTAATGAGTTCCTGGATCCTGGATGAAGGTATTTTTGACCATTCCTCTTTACAATACAATTCCAGTTCAGTTAAGTTTGATGGTCGCCGAGCATGGACAGCCCTCTTCAAATGATCCCACAGATGTTCAATGATATTCAGGTCTGGGGACTGAGATGGCCATTCCAGAACAGTGTAATTGTTCCTCTGCATGAATGCCTGAGTAGATTTGGAGCGGTGTTTTGGATCATTGTCTTGCTGAAAGATCCATTCCCTGCATAACTTCAACTTTGTCACTGATTCATGAACATTATTGTCAAGAATCTGCTGATGCTGAGAGGAATCCATGCGTCCCTCAACTTTAACAAGATTCCCGGTGCCGGCATTGGCCACACAGCCCCAAAGCATGATGGAACCTCCACCAAATTTTACTGTGGGTAGCAAGTGTTTTTCTTGGAATGCTGTGTTTTTTTGCCGCCATGCATAACGCCTTTTTGTATGACCAAACAACTCAATCTTGGTTTCATCAGTCCACAGGACCTTCTTCCAAAAAGAAATTGGCTTCTCCAAATGTGCTTTTGCATACCTCAGCCAACTCTGTTTGTGGCGTGCTTGCAGAAACGGCTTCTTTCGCATCACTCTCCCATACAGCTTCTCCTTGTGCAAAGTGTGTTGTATAGTTGACCGATGCACAGTGACACCATCTGCAGCAAGTTGATGCTGCAGCTCTCTGGAGGTGGTCTGAGGATTGTCCTTGACTGATCTCACCATTCTTCTTCTCTGCCTTTCTAATGTTTTTCTTGGCCTGCCACTTCTGGCCTTAACAAGAACTGTACCTGTGTTCTTCCATTTCCTTACTATGTTCCTTTTGTATCCTTCCCCTGGACAACTATGTTGAATAATCTTTGTTTTCAGATCATTTGACAGTTGTTTTGAGGAGCCCATGATGCCACTCTTCAGAGGAGATTCAAACAGGAGAACAACTTGCAAGTGGCCACTTTAAGTAGCTTTTCTCATGATTGCATACACCTGGCTATGAAGTTCAAAGCTCAATGAGGTTACAAAACCAAAAAAAGTGCGTTAGTAAGTCAGTAAAAAGTAAGTAGGAGTATTTAAAACAAGAAAATGATAAGGGTGCCCATACTTATGCACCTGTCAAATTTTGTTTGAATGCAGATTGCACTTTTTCTGTTAGTACAATAAACCTAATTTCAAAGCAGAAACATTACTGTGTCCAACAGTTATTAGATATATGAAACTGAAATAGCTGTTGCAAAAAAACAATTTTTAGAAAACATTAAGCTTAAGATTAATAGGGGTGCCCAAACTTTTTCATATAACTGTAAGTGTGAGGACACAGCAGGGTGCAGTTTCCAATGCTTTACTCACAGTTCTTAGTTGCCCCAGCCGGGGTACTGTGTCCTCCGGGTTTGTGGTCCAGCCAGCTCTCAAGCACTTTGGGTACACCTTCCAGAACCCTCTTTCATATGTCCTTTTCTGGCCATCTCTCTGCGCTGGCTTCACCTCTCCTTCCTGCGCCTGCCACACAGAGTCCCAAGCCAGCAACCGTGGATCTTGTTGGGCGGCGTGCACTAAATCCCCCTGGATCCTATATGGCTGCCTTTTCAGTGAATGTGTGCAGATGTGGCTGTGCTTCTTACAAAATCCACAGCCTCTGGTTGGCTAGCTGAGTCCTTAGTTTCTCTACTAGAATGGGCCATCCCCTTACTGCGACCTGGTCCCTCTACCTGATTATGGTCAGCATGAATGCGAGCCCCACGAGTGGACTTCTCACTACCCGTGCCTCTAGAACCCCTTCCTTCTCTTCTTTCTTTAGCTTCACTTTTCTTCAGCTCCCTCTCTCTGCGAGCTCCTTTCTGTCTGTTTCAGTCTTTTTTTCTGACAGGAGCTGCAGACCCTCTTGTCTGCTCAGCTCCACTCCTCTCACCAACTGACTAACTTTCTAGCTCTTTCCTGACTCTTGCTTATTAAGCTCCTCCCCTACTTTACCTACCCCACCCACTCCTCCAGCACCCTTTCCTATCCAGACTGGGATGAGGCATTCCTCCCTTAGGGTACGCCCAGGTGCCCTGACTGAATTGTCTAGTGTTGGATGCAGGTGTAGGGTTCTGTGCAGTGCCCTTCCTTACCTGAGAGTGGAATACCACACCTCTGGGTGTGGTGCAGTACTCTGTGGCGACTGGACCCTCAGGGGCGCCACAATAACATCACCGTATTGTGCTATATGACATCCACTGCGTGCACCTTCTCCAACAGAGTGCAGGCCGGGCTGGAGATCCCGTCTGATAGATGTGAATACAATTGAGTGCAGGGACAGAGCAACAGCCAGGGCAAAGGACAGAGAGGGGTGAGCGATATTTGTGACTGACACTGCTCACCTCTGTGCTGGCACCCTGGCTATCACTGTTCTGAATGTCTGCGGCTGGAGGAAAATGCTGGGCAGCTGCAGACATTCAGCCGTGGCACTGAAAGTGCTCATTGGTTAGTTCATTATCACCGACAATGCCCATTGGCCCTGTATAAATAGTATTTACTGTAGTTCTGTTCTGTCAACTGCAAGGGATAAGCGGCACCATTTACTAATTCCGCTAGGGCGGCACCAACACTAACAGGGCCTTCTTGACATTGGCACAAATCAGTGCTACTGAAAGAGTTCCCTCTGCAAAACATGAATTTTTTTCATTTGAAATGGCTCCCCTTCCATCTTCACCTGATATGGCGCCATAGATAGGCACCTACCCTGCCTACCCCCCATACCGCCCATGCTTGCACATGGATCTGTTTGTGCGCACAAGGTCTTATATATTTATTTGTTTAGGATTGAAGCCTGATTTTGACTTTGAAAAACAAATGCACAATATTGATCCAATGTGCACTGTATGACATAGATCTTTATATCGTCTAATTAGTATTTGTTTAAAAAGAACATATATTCAACTCCTGCTGAGAAGACAGTTTGTCACCATAACTGCATCAATTATCACTGATGTTTGTATGTAGGAAAATTGTTTGTGTAATTTGTACATTTATAGTTGACTTAGGAGATAATGAAAGTGAAAATATTTTTCACACCAACCAATTATATTTTGTCATTTTACTGGCAATGATCATATAATTATAGCAATCAGCATTTAGCTTCTTGTTTTTTTCTCTGCAATAATTTTTTCATTTTTTTGCTCTGAATATACATTAACAGCTAACAAACGTATACTAAATAACAAAAGCAGGAATGATTCATTGAAAGTGAAGCGTAGAAGGTAAGAGTAGCACACAACCCTCACCAGGGGGTACGGGTGAAGGAAAACAGGTAAACACAGTGAAATCACAGAGCAGCAGGCAGGAGCCACTAGGTGGCTAAAGAGTAGTCAGACAAAGCCGGGTCAGCAACAGAGAGTGAATGAAGTACCAGAGATCACAGCAATACATGTGGTCAGAAACAAGCCAAAGTAGTTAGAGCCGATCAGGAGCAGGAAAGCCAGAGACACAAGACAGTCAAACAGGTCAGAGGTGTTGTGAATTCCGTTCTTGAACTCCCTCCTGTGGTCATGAATGATACTTCGGCGAGTTCTGTCCATGGACTCCCTCTGGTGGCTGTGAGTGGAACTGCTGGTTCTGAAGTTGCCTCCTCAGCTGCCCTCGTTTGCGCTGGGTTGGCTTCTCTATTTAACTCCACTCAGATCGTTACTCCATGCCAGCTGTCAATGTATTAGCACTGGTTCAGATCTCTCTCGGATCTTTCTGATGACCTGTCTACTACAGCAGAAGCTAAGTCCCTGCTAGTTCATTTGTTGTTCATATTGTACTGAATATATTTCTTAGTACTTGCTAAGTTCTAGTCCAGCTTGCTAACATGATATTGCCTTGCTAGCTGGAAGCTCTGGGTTGCAGAGTGGCACCTCCGCACCGTGAGTCAGTGCGGGGGTCTTTTTGCACACTCTGCGTGGCTTTTTGTAGTTTTTTGTGCTGACCGCATAGATCCCTTTCCTATCTTCAGTCCATCTAGTAAGTCTGGCCTCCTTTGCTGAAACCTGTTTCATCCCTGTGTTTGTGACTTTCCTCTTAACTCACAGTTAATATATGTGGGGGGCTGCCTTTACCTTTGGGGAATTTTCTCTGAGGCAAGGTAAGGCTTATTTTGCTATCTTTAGGGGTAGTTAGCTCTTAGGCTGTGAAGAGGCGTCTAGGGAGAGTTAGGTACGCTCCACAGCTATTTCTAGTGTGTGTGTTATAGGATTAGGATTTGCGGTCAGCAGAGTTCCCACTTCCCAGAGCTCGTCCTGTCTTCTAGTTTAACCATCAGGTCATTCCAGGTGCACCTAACCACCAGGTCCATAACACAGAGGACAAGCCGAGTCAAATACCAAGGGGTCACAACACGGAGAGCAAGTACTACAACGAGCGAAGTCACAGGGGAACACAAGAACGGGACCTAGGCAAATGGGAAGAGGACAAATCAGAGTATAACGGGGTCAGCTGCTCAAGCCAGAGACAGGAACTATAAGGCCGGGATCACACGTATGCGAGATACAGCCGAGTCTCGCAGGTGAAAACCCAGCTCTGGCGCCGGCACTCCGGAGCGGAGCGTGCAGCTCCATGTATGTTGTGAATTTGCTTTTTGCTCCCTCTAGTGGTTACTAGTTTTTTGACTCTGGTTTTTCTGTCATTCCTTTTATCCGCACCTGGGTCGTTAGTTAGGGGTGTTGCTATATAAGCTCCCTGGACCTTCAGTTCAATGCCTGGCAACGTAGTTATCAGAGCTAGTCTGCTGTGCTCTTGTCTACTGATCCTGGTTCCAGTTATATCAGCTAAGTCTGCCATTTGCTTTTTGCTTTTTGTTTTGGTTTTGTATTTTTGTCCAGCTTGTTCCTAATCTATATCCTGACCTTTGCTGGAAGCTCTAGGGGGGCTGGTGTTCTCCCCCCGGACCGTTAGACGGTTCGGGGGTTCTTGAATTTCCAGTGTGGATTTTGATAGGGTTTTTGTTGACCATATAAGTTACCTTTCTTTATTCTGCTATCAGTAAGCGGGCCTCTCTGTGCTAAACCTGGTTCATTTCTGTGTTTGTCATTTCCTCTTACCTCACCGTCATTATTTGTGGGGGGCTTCTATCCAGCTTTGGGGTCCCCTTCTCTGGAGGCAAGAAAGGTCTTTGTTTTCCTCTACTAGGGGTAGCTAGATTCTCCGGCTGGCGCGTGTCATCTAGAATCAACGTAGGAATGATCCCCGGCTACTTCTAGTGTTGGCGTTAGGAGTAGATATATGGTCAACCCAGTTACCACTGCCCTATGAGCTGGATTTTTGTATTCTGCAGACTTCCACGTTCCTCTGAGACCCTCGCCATTGGGGTCATAACAGTTTGCCAGGCCAGTATTAAATGTTTAATGCATTGCAGAAGAGGGATTATAAGAAAGAAGATTCTGAGTTTTTTTTTTTCTCCTTTCCCATTACCTCAGAGTGGCTATGCTTGCTGCAGACATGAATGTCCAGACCTTGATTACAAGTGTGGACCAGCTGGCTACTCGTGTGCAGGGCATACAAGACTATGTTATCAGAAATCCTAGGTCAGAACCTAAAATACCGATTCCTGAACTGTTTTCCGGAGACAGGTTTAAGTTTAGGAATTTCGTGAATAATTGTAAATTGTTTTTGTCCCTGAGACCCTGTTCATCAGGAGATTCTGCTCAGCAAGTAAAAATTGTTATTTCGTTCTTACGGGGCGACCCTCAGGATTGGGCTTTTTCGCTGGCGCCAGGAGATCCGGCATTGGCTGATCTTGATGCGTTTTTTCTGGCGCTCGGTTTACTTTATGAGGAACCCAATCTTGAGATTCAGGCAGAAAAGGCCTTGCTGTCTATGTCTCAGGGGCAGGACGAGGCTGAAGTGTATTGCCAAAAATTTCGGAAATGGTCCGTGCTGACACATTGGAACGAGTGTGCACTGGCCGCTAATTTTAGAAATGGCCTTTCTGAAGCCATTAAGAATGTTATGGTGGGTTTTCCCATTCCCACAGGTCTGAATGATACTATGGCACTGGCTATTCAAATTGACCGGCGGTTGCGGGAGCGCAAAACCGCAAATTCCCTCATGGTGTTGTCTGAACAGACACCTAATTCGGTGCAATGTGATAGAAAAACCGCAAATTCCCTCATGGTGTTGTCTGAACAGACACCTGATTTAATGCAATGTGATAGAATCCTGACTACAAATGAGCGGAAAATTCATAGACGCCGGAATGGCTTGTGCTACTACTGTGGTGATTCTACACATGTTATCTCAGCATGCTCTAAACGTATAGCTAAGGTTGTTAGTCCTGTCACCGTTGGTAATTTGCAACCTAAATTTATTCTGTCTGTAACTTTGATTTGCTCACTGTCATCTTATCCTGTCATGGCGTTTGTAGATTCAGGTGCTGCCCTGAGTCTCATGGATCTCTCATTTGCTAAGCGCTGTGGATTTACTCTTGAACCATTAGAAAATCCTATTCCTCTTAGGGGTATTGATGCTACACCATTGGCAGCAAATAAACCGCAGTATTGGACTCAGGTTACCATGTGCATGACTCCTGAACACCGCGAGGTGATACGTTTCCTGGTTTTACATAAAATGCATGATTTGGTTGTTTTAGGGCTGCCATGGTTACAGACCCATAATCCAGTCCTGGACTGGAAGGCTATGTCAGTCTCAAGTTGGGGCTGTCGTGGTATTCATGAGGATTCCCTGCCTGTGTCTATTGCTTCTTCTACGCCTTCGGAAGTTCCGGAGTATTTGTCTGATTATCAGGATGTCTTCAGTGAGTCTGAGTCCAGTGCACTGCCTCCTCATAGGGACTGTGACTGTGCTATAGATTTGATCCCAGGCAGTAAATTTCCTAAGGGAAGACTGTTTAATCTGTCGGTACCTGAACATACCGCTATGCGTTCATATATCAAGGAGTCTCTGGAAAAAGGACATATTCGTCCGTCTTCTTCCCCTCTTGGTGCGGGATTCTTTTTTGTGGCAAAAAAGGACGGATCTTTGAGACCTTGTATTGATTATCGGCTTTTAAATAAGATCACTGTCAAATTTCAGTATCCTTTACCGCTGTTGTCTGACTTGTTTGCCCGGATTAAGGGTGCCAAGTGGTTCACCAAGATAGACCTTCGTGGTGCGTACAACCTTGTGCGCATTAAGCAAGGTGATGAATGGAAAACCGCATTCAATACGCCCGAAGGTCATTTTGAGTACTTGGTGATGCCTTTTGGGCTCTCCAATGCGCCTTCAGTTTTTCAGTCCTTTATGCATGACATTTTCCGGAAGTATCTGGATAAATTTTTGATTGTTTATCTGGATGATATTTTGGTTTTTTCTGATAATTGGGATTCGCATGTGGAGCAGGTCAGGTTGGTCTTTAAAATTTTGCGTGAAAATTCTTTGTTTGTCAAGGGCTCAAAGTGTCTCTTTGGTGTACAGAAGGTTCCCTTTTTGGGGTTCATTTTTTCCCCTTCTGCTGTGGAGATGGACCCAGTCAAGGTCCGAGCTATTCTTGATTGGACTCAGCCCTCGTCAGTTAAGAGTCTTCAGAAGTTCTTGGGCTTCGCTAACTTCTACCGTCATTTTATCGCTAATTTTTCTAGCATTGTGAAACCTTTGACGGATATGACCAAGAAGGGCTCCGATGTAGCTAACTGGGCTCCTGCTGCCGTGGAGGCTTTCCAGGAGTTGAAACGCCGGTTTACTTCGGCGCCTGTTTTGTGCCAGCCTGACGTCTCACTTCCCTTTCAGGTTGAGGTGGATGCTTCGGAGATTGGGGCAGGGGCCGTTTTGTCGCAGAGAGGCCCTGGTTGCTCTGTTATGAAACCTTGTGCCTTTTTCTCTAGGAAGTTTTCGCCTGCCGAGCGAAATTATGATGTGGGCAATCGGGAGTTGTTGGCCATGAAATGGGCATTTGAGGAGTGGCGTCATTGGCTCGAGGGTGCTAAGCATCGTGTGGTGGTCTTGACTGATCACAAAAATCTGATGTATCTCGAGTCTGCTAAACGCCTTAATCCGAGACAGGCCCGCTGGTCATTGTTTTTCTCCCGCTTTGATTTTGTTGTCTCGTATTTACCAGGTTCAAAGAATGTGAAGGCCGATGCTCTTTCTAGGAGCTTTGTGCCTGATGCTCCTGGAGTCGCTGATCCTGTTGGTATTCTTAAAGATGGAGTTATCTTGTCAGCTATTTCTCCGGATCTGCGACGTGTGTTGCAGAGGTTTCAGGCTGATAGGCCTGAGTCTTGTCCACCTGACAGACTGTTTGTCCCGGATAAGTGGACCAGCAGAGTCATTTCCGAGGTTCATTCCTCGGTGTTGGCAGGTCACCCGGGAATTTTTGGCACCAGAGATCTGGTGGCCAGGTCCTTTTGGTGGCCTTCCTTGTCAAGGGATGTGCGGTCATTTGTGTAGTCCTGTGGGACTTGTGCTCGAGCTAAGCCTTGCTGTTCTCGTGCCAGCGGTTTGCTCTTGCCCTTGCCTGTCCCCGAAGAGACCTTGGACACATATCTCCATGGATTTCATTTCTGATCTTCCGCTATCTCAGGGCATGTCCGTTATCTGGGTGATATGTGATCGCTTCTCCAAGATGGTCCATTTGGTTCCTTTGCCTAAGCTGCCTTCCTCTTCCGATCTGGTTCCTGTGTTTTTCCAGAACGTGGTTCGTTTGCACGGCATCCCTGAGAATATTGTGTCAGACAGAGGATCCCAGTTCGTTTCCAGGTTCTGGCGATCCTTTTGTGGTAGGATGGGCATTGATTTGTCGTTTTCGTCTGCTTTCCATCCTCAGACTAATGGACAGACGGAGCGAACCAATCAGACTTTGGAGGCTTATTTGAGGTGTTTTGTCTCTGCTGATCAGGACGATTGGGTGACATTCTTGCCGTTGGCTGAGTTTGCCCTTAATAATCGGGCTAGTTCCGCCACCTTGGTTTCGCCTTTTTTCTGCAACTCTGGTTTCCATCCTCGCTTTTCTTCGGGTCATGTGGAGCCTTCTGACTGTCCCGGGGTGGATTCTGTGGTGGATAGGTTGCAGCAGATCTGGAATCATGTGGTGGACAACTTGAAGTTGTCACAGGAGAAGGCTCAGCGCTTTGCCAACCGCCGCCGCGGTGTGGGTCCCCGACTACGCGTTGGGGATTTGGTGTGGCTTTCTTCCCGCTTTGTTCCTATGAAGGTCTCCTCTCCCAAATTTAAACCTCGTTTTATTGGGCCTTACAAGATAT
The DNA here is from genome assembly GCF_051348905.1 of Ranitomeya variabilis. Lineage (NCBI taxonomy): Eukaryota > Metazoa > Chordata > Amphibia > Anura > Dendrobatidae > Ranitomeya > Ranitomeya variabilis. The sequence continues at coordinate 164,565,319 of NC_135239.1, read as the reverse complement.
TGGAAATCCTTAATCCTGTATCTTTTCGTCTGGATCTTCCTGTGTCGTTTGCTATTCACAATGTATTTCATAGGTCCTTGTTGCGGCGGTACATTGTGCCTGTAGTTCCTTCTGCTGAGCCTCCTGCTCCGGTGTTGGTTGAGGGCGAGTTGGAGTACGTGGTGGAGAAGATCTTGGATTCTCGCCTCTCCAGGCGGAGGCTTCAGTACCTGGTCAAGTGGAAGGGCTATGGTCAGGAGGATAATTCCTGGGTGGTCGCCTCTGATGTTCATGCGGCCGATTTAGTTCGTGCCTTTCATGCCGCTCATCCTGATCGCCCTGGTGGTCGTGGTGAGGGTTCGGTGACCCCTCACTAAGGGGGGGGTACTGTTGTGAATTTGCTTTTTGCTCCCTCTAGTGGTTACTAGTTTTTTGACTCTGGTTTTTCTGTCATTCCTTTTATCCGCACCTGGGTCGTTAGTTAGGGGTGTTGCTATATAAGCTCCCTGGACCTTCAGTTCAATGCCTGGCAACGTAGTTATCAGAGCTAGTCTGCTGTGCTCTTGTCTACTGATCCTGGTTCCAGTTATATCAGCTAAGTCTGCCATTTGCTTTTTGCTTTTTGTTTTGGTTTTGTATTTTTGTCCAGCTTGTTCCTAATCTATATCCTGACCTTTGCTGGAAGCTCTAGGGGGGCTGGTGTTCTCCCCCCGGACCGTTAGACGGTTCGGGGGTTCTTGAATTTCCAGTGTGGATTTTGATAGGGTTTTTGTTGACCATATAAGTTACCTTTCTTTATTCTGCTATCAGTAAGCGGGCCTCTCTGTGCTAAACCTGGTTCATTTCTGTGTTTGTCATTTCCTCTTACCTCACCGTCATTATTTGTGGGGGGCTTCTATCCAGCTTTGGGGTCCCCTTCTCTGGAGGCAAGAAAGGTCTTTGTTTTCCTCTACTAGGGGTAGCTAGATTCTCCGGCTGGCGCGTGTCATCTAGAATCAACGTAGGAATGATCCCCGGCTACTTCTAGTGTTGGCGTTAGGAGTAGATATATGGTCAACCCAGTTACCACTGCCCTATGAGCTGGATTTTTGTATTCTGCAGACTTCCACGTTCCTCTGAGACCCTCGCCATTGGGGTCATAACAATGTATTGCTGTGTGGCTTCACGCTCCACTCCGGAGTGCCGGCGCCAGAGCTGGGTTTTCATCTGCGAGACTTGGCCGTATCTCGCGTATGTGTGATCCTGGCCTAACTGACGCTGCTTGCATACAGATCCCAAAATCCCAAATCCCAAATGAGGCAAAGAAGATTAACCCCGCATGACCATCCCGGGGAGAAAATAATCAGAAACAAACCCTGGACTGGATCATGACCGATGGTTTGGTGAGCGATCACATTAGTGATGCTGCAAAGTGCGCAGGGCAGTAGTCATGGGAGAGGGGCTGTAGTTCACCCACACCTTGGCACTCCACAAATAAACTGCATCCCTGTTCCCATGTGCTGTAAGTGCAGTGCAGTTCACTCATGTTTTAGCCACAGGCACAGCTACCCCTACCACACTGCCATTATCAACTATAACCGCTACACCGTCCCCCCTATTTACTTTTCCCTTACACTCACTATATCTCCACACTGTACCCCTGCCATGCTAACCCCTCTCCATATTGTGCCTCCATTTCACACTGATCTTTCCATATCCATTTTTTTGTCCCCTTTCATGCTGTGCCTTTATACTGCCAACTCCAAACTGTATTCCCCCTACACTGTTCTCCTACATATTATGATGGTGACCACAGTAGTTCATACAATGTGATATCCACCACATCCCCCCAATATACACTATGATGTCCACCACAACCCCCAATATACAGTGAACTTTGGTGGACATCCATTTTCAGGTCTCTCTAGAGATGCTCAATTGGGTTTAGGTCAGGGCACTGGCTGGGCCAGTCAAGAATGGTCACAGAGTTGTTCTGAAGCCACTCCTTTGTTATTTTAGCTGTGTGCTTAGGGTCATTGTCTTGTTGGAAGGTGAACCTTCGGCCAAGTCTGAGATCCAGAGCACTCTGGAAGAGGTTTTCATCCAGGATATCTCTGTACTTGGCCACATTCATGTTTCCTTCAATGACAACCAATCTTCCTGTCCCTGCTGCTGAAAAACATCCCCATAACATGATGCTGCCACCACCATGCTTCACTGTTGGGATTGTATTGGGCAGGTGATGAGCAGTGCCTGGTTTTCTCCACACATACCACTTAGAATTATCAAAAGAAAGTTCTATCTTCATTTCATCAGACTAGAGAATCTAATTTCTCATAGTCTTTGAGTCCTTCATGTGTTTTTTAGCAAACTCTATACGGGCTTTCATATTTCTTGCACTGAGGAGAGGCATCCATTGGGCCACTCTGCCATAAAGGCCCGACAGGTGGAGGGCTGCAGTGATAGTTGACTTTGTGGAACTTTCTCCCATCTCCCTCCTGCATCTCTGGAGCTCAGCCACAGTGATCTTGGGGTTCTTCTTTACCTCTCTCACAAAGGCCCTTCTCCCATGATTGCTCAGTTTGGCTGGACGGCCAGATCTAGGTAAACTTGTGGTGGTCTGAAACTTCTTCCATTTAAGGATTATAGAGGCCACTGTGCTCTTAGGAACCTTGAGTACTGCAGAAATTCTGTTGTAACCTTGGCCAGATCTGTGCCTTGCCACAATTCTGTCTCTGAGCTCCTTGGCCAGTTCCTTTGACCTCGTGATTCTCATTTGGTCTGACATGCACTGTGATCTGTGAGATCTTATATAGACAGGTGTGTGCCTTTCCAAATCAAGTCCTATCAGTTTAATTAAACACAGCTGGGCTCCAATGATGGAATAGAACCATCTCAAGGAGGATCGCAAGGAAATGAACAGCATGTGACGTAAATATGAGTGTCTGAGCAAAGGGTCTGAATACTTATAACCATGCGATATTTCATTTTTTATTTTTATTAAATTTGCAAAAATTTCTATGTTTCTGTTTTTTTCAGTCAAGATGGGGTGCAGAGTGTACATTAATGTGAAAAAAATTACTTTTTTGAATTTACCAAATGGCTGCATTGAAACAAAGAGTGAAAAATTTAAAGGGGTCTGAATACTTTCCATACCCACGGTATGTCCCTCATAGCCAGTCCCACCTGTGCCCCTCATAGCCAGCCCCGCATATGTCCCTCATAGCCACCCTCTCTTATCTCCTCCAGTCATTGACAAAATATTAAAAATAAAGCTTATACTCACCTAATCCCAGCTCCCTGCACACTGCGACTGCTGTCTCCTCCTGCATCCTGCACAGCAGTGGATGCTGGATGGTGCGATTACATCACCGTATTGTGCCATCCGACATCCCCTGCATGCACCTTCTCCAATAGGATGCAGGCCGGAAGTTCACTGCATTTTGCTGGAGTTTTTGGCAGGGTAGGGAGCTGATTAAAGCTCCTTTGCTTCTGTCCAGGGTGGTGCGGCTCTGACATCAATTGTATTCGCCTCTGATAGACATGAATACAACTTAGTGCAGGGATGGAGCAATGGCTAGGGCAAAGGACAGAGGTGATTAAGCGATGTCAGTGAAGGACACCACTCACTTCCATGCTGGTGTAACAGGCCAGATTAACCCCCCGCCCAGAATATACCCGGGGTTAAAGTGGCCTAGGCCAGATTATACCCCGGGTATATTCCGACCTAGGTCAAACTATACCCCGGGGTATAAATTGGACTAGGCCAGTTTATACCCCTCTGGGCTAGAATATACCTTGGGTATATTATGGCCTAGGCCAAACTATACCCCGGGGTATAAATTGGCCTAGGCCAGATTATACCCCTCCGGGTCAGAATATACCCCAGCTGCGGTAGATCAGATTTTTCAGGCTTTTGAGAACCATTGAGTGATATACTCAATAATGGGGCCTAAGGCAGCACACGGGGCCCTAGGTAGCTCATGGGGGGCAGAGACAGCGAATGGGGTCCCAGGCAGCACACGGGGCTCCAGGCAGCACACGGGGGGCAGAGACAGCGAATGGGGTCCCAGGCAGCGCACAGGGTGCCATGCAGCGCACAGTGGCCCCAGGCAGCATTCAGGGGCCCCTGGCAGCACATTGGGCCCCAGGCAGCACACGGTACCCCAGGCAGCGCACAGAGCCCCAGGCAGCACACAGTGGCCCCAGGTAGCACATGGGGGGCAGAGACAGCGAACGGGGTCCCAGGCAGCACACGGGGCCCCAGACAGCATACAGGGGCCCCAGGCAGCACACGGGAGCCCCAGGCAGCACACGTGGGGCTCCAAGCAATGCATGGGGGCAGAGACAGCGAACGGGGTCCCAGGCAGCATACGGGGCCCCAGGCAGCACACGGGGGCTTCAGGCAGCTCACAGGGCCCCAGTCAGTACACGGGGCCCCAGGCAGTGCACAGGGCCCCAGGAAGCACACAGGGGCCCCAGGCAGCACACGGGGCCCCAGGCAGTGCACAGGGCCCCAGGAAGCACACAGGGCCCCAGGCCGCACACAGGGGCCCCAGGCAGTGCACAGAGGGGCAGAAACACCGCATGGGACCCCAGACAGCATACAGGGGGCAGAGACAGCGCGCAAGGGGGAGACAGCATGCAAGGGGGGAAGAAACAGCGCGCAGGGCCCCTGTGTGCTGTCTGGGATCTCCCGTGCTCTGTCTAGGACCCCTTGTGTGCTATGTGGGACCCCCTGTGTGATGTCTGGGGCCCCGTTCTTGAGTATATCACTCAATCCTGTGCAATGTCTGGGGCCCCTATGTGATGTCTGGGGCCCCTGTGTGATGTCTAGGGCCCTTATGTGCTGCTTGGGTCCCCCATGCACTGCCTGTGGCTCCGTGCATGGCCTGGGGCCCCATGTGCTGCCTGGGACCCCGTTCGCTGTCTTTGTCCCCGGTGTTGCCTGGGGCCCCTGTGTGCTGCCTGGGGCCCCCGTGTGCTGCCTGGGGCCCCGTGTGCTGCCAGGGGCCTCTATATTCTGCCAGGGGCCCCGTGCCTGGCCTGGGGCCCTGTGTTGTGCCTGGGATCCTGTTTGCTGTCTCTACCCCCTCGTGTGTTGCCTGGGGCCCCTGTGTGCTGCCTGGGCCCTGTATGCTGCTTGGGGCCCCCGTGTGCTGCCTGGGTTCCCGTGTGCTGCCAGGGGCCTCTGTATGCTGCCTGGGGCCTCTGTGTGCTGCCTGGGGCCCGTGTGCTGCCTGGAGCACTGTGCACTGCTTGGGGCCCCGTGTGCTGACTGGGACCCCATTTGCTGTCTCTGCCCCCCGTGTGCTGCCTGGGGCCCCTGTGTGCTGCCTGGAGCCCCGTTCTCTGCCTGGGGCCCTGTGCACTACCTGGGGCCCCGGTGTACTTCCTGGGACCCCGTTCGCTGTCTCTGCCTCCCCGTGTGCTCTCGGGGGCCCCTGTGCTGCCTGAGACCCCGTTCATTCACTGTCTCTGCCTGGGGCCCCATTCTTGAGTATATCACTCAATCCTGTGCGATGTCTGGGGCCCCTTGCGCTGTCTGGGGCCTCATGCGCTGTCTCTGCCCCCCCTGTGCGCTGCCCGGGGCCCCTGTGTGCTGCCTGGGGTCCCTGTGCACTGACTGGGGCCCCGTTATTAAGTATATCACTCAATGGTTCTCAAAAGCATGAAAAATCTGATCTACAGCAGCTGGGGTATATTCTGGCCCAGAGGGGTATAATATGGCCTAGGCCACTTTAACCCCGAGTATATTCTGGGTGGGGAGGTTAATCTGGCCTGTTACATCGGTACCCTAGCTGTCACTGTGCTGAATGTCTGCGGCCAGATGAAGATGCTGGGCAGTTGCTTACATTCAGCCATGACCCTTTTTTTTTCCCCAAGTGCACCTTCCTTGAGGAGGCAGGAGGCAGCGCCATAGGCAAATGCCTACCGTACCTACCCCTCGTCCTGGCCCTGATTCACAGGCTCTAGAAAGGCCAATCACAGCTGTTCTTGGCACCTGGAAAAGCAGTGATTTTGGTAATGATTATGAAGGACAGCCAATGCTTTCTTCTCATTTCAAAAGTCACATAACATACTATTATAATTATAGGATGAATTATATTTAATTAAATAAAAAAGTCAAACATTCGTTTTATTATTTCAAATCTTAAAGGACTGCCCCAAAACCAAGACTCTTAAATCCAGACAGATACAGCTCTGTCCTCATCCACTTAAAATTTATTAATGAACTTACGATGAAAGTGTTCATTGGTTAGATCATTATCACTGACAGTGCTCATTGGCCACTTAGTGTTCCTCCCTCTACCCAATTACTGATGCCTCATTTCTCCGGCAGCCTGCTTTCCTACAGTTTTTTACCAGTTTGTGGACTGATGATAAACCGGCACTGGAGAGAAAGCCGATGAGACACGGACTTACAGTAGAACATCGCTGGGATGCTGACAGACCTGCCATAGCCCTGTGTAAATAGTATTTAGATCTGTCAACTGCTAGGGATAAGCGGCGCCATTTATTCATTCCGCTAGGGCAGCACCAGCACTATCATGGTCTTCCTGACATTGGCACAAGTCAGTGCTACCGAGAGAGTTCCCTCTGCAAAACATGATTTTTTTCATTTGAAATTGCGCCCCTACCATCTTCACCGGATATGGTGCCATAGATAGTCACCTACCCTGCCTACCCCCCATACCCCCCTGCTTGCACATGGTTCTGTTTGTGCTCACAAGGTCTTATATTTTTATTTGTTTAGGATTCACTCCAGATTTTGCCTTTGAAAAACAAATGCACAATATTGATCCAATGTGCACTGTACGAAATAGATCTTTATAGCGTCTAATTGGTAGTTGTTTAGCAAACAACATATATTCAAGTCCTGCTGAGAAGACAGTTTGTCACCATAACTGCATCAATTATCACTGATGTTTGTTTGTAGGAAAATTGGTTCTGTAATTTGGACATTTATAGTTGACTTAGAAGATAATGTAAGTGAAAATATTTTCCCAGCAATGAATTATACTTTGTCATTTTGCTGGCAATGATCATAAATTTATAGCAATCAACATTTAGCTTCTTGTTTTTTTTCCACAATAATTTTTAATATTTTGTTCTAAATATACATTAACTGCTAAAAAATGGGTACTAAATAACGAAAGCAGCAATGCACATCTAGATTCATTGAAAATGAAGAGGAGAATGTAAGGAAAACCAGCTTACTATGGTTTTAGGCTCCCTTTACATGTCCGTTTTTTGTCCATTTGCAGTCCTGTATTTATTTCCACAAAATCATTGCTTTAGCCTCAAATTATTAATTTTCACAAGAGTAAAAGGAGAAAAGGAACCATACAATTTGTTGTGCAATTTCTCTTGAGTGCACCAATACCCAATATGTGGGGGAAAACTACAGGTTTGAGCACACCGCAGTGCTTGGAAAGGCAGAAGCACAATTTGACATTTGGAAGGCAAAAGTGGCTGAAATCTATAGCGGACGCCATGGTGAACACCTTGAACCCACAGGTGTTTCATAGATATTTATAATATTGAGCCATGAAAATGAAGAAAAATATATTTTTTTTGTGCGAAAATGTTGCTTCAGCCCCAAATTTTTAATTTTCACATAGGTAACAGGAGAAAACGAACTATACAATACCCCATATGTGGTGGAAAACTACTGTTTGGGCGCATGTAGGGCTCGGAAGGGAAGTGCCAATTGAAATCTGGAGCGCAATTTTGGCTGAAATAGATTGCGGGTGCCATGTCACATTTGACGAGCCCCTGACTTGCCAAAACAGCAGGAACTCCAACAAGTGGTGAGGATTTTTAACCCTCAGGCAACTCACAGAATTGTATAACATTGGGCTGAGTCAATAGAAATTTATCATTTTTCACTAAAATGTTGCTTTTTCACCAAGTTTTTTATTTTTAGAAGGGATAATAGGATAAAATGAACCACACAATTTGTTACACAATTTCTCCTAAATGCAACAAAACCCCATATGTGGTCGAATACTACTTTTGAGGCACAGTGGAAGCTCAGAAGGGAAGGAGCACCACACTGGAGTTCAGATTTTGCTGGAATGGTTTAAGGGTTCCATGTCACATCGAAAGAGACCCTGAGATACCATAACAGCAGAACCCCCTCATTAGTGACCGCATTTTGCAAACTACATCTTTCAGTGACTTCATCAAGGGGTGCAGTGATCATATTGACGGTGAACCGTGGGCTTGCTGCAGTGCTGAGAGATGGCGGAGTACAGTGAACCGGACAAACTGCTGGACCGTGAGAGAGGTGCAGGCAGAGAGGTTACTGTGGATCGAGAAACTTGTGGTGTGCTTGTTCTCTAAGATCGGTCAAAAACAGCAGGCATGTCCGCTTCCATTATAGCTGAAGACGGGCTCTCAGTCAGCATGACTGGAGTGGGTAAAGAACCCGAGGTTCTGCATTTGAAGTATGATCCACACATAGCCTCCTATATACAGTGTGAGCCCCCACATAGCCTCACTATGTACACTGTGAACCCCCCATAGCTTATTATATACAGCATGTGTCTCACATAGCCTACTATATACAGTATGAATTCCACATAGCCTCTGTTATACAGCAGGAGCCCCACATAGCTTTGGATATAGAGCATGATCCCCAAATAATCTCTCATATACAACATGTGCCCACATAACTCTGATATACCGAATGTGCCACACATAGCCTCTGATATACAGAATATGCCCATCATATGCTCATATGTACATAATGTGCACCACATAGCCTCTGATATACAGCATGTGGCCCACATAGCCTCCAATATATAGCATGTGCCCACAAAGCCTCTAATATACAGTATATGACTCACATGGCCTGTCATATATAGCATGTGCCCAACATAGCCTCTGATATACAGATTGTGCCACACATAGCCTCTGATACAGAAAAAGTGCTCCATATAACTCCTATATTTACATAATGTGCCCTGCTTACCTCTGATATACATCATGTGCCCCACATAGCCTCTGATATACCATATGAGCCCTCACATACCCTCCTATATACAGTATGAGCCCCCATTTATCGTCCTTGCTACACTTGCTCACAATCTTTAAAGAACCTCTGCAGGCAGGTTGTAAACAACTTGGAAAACTAACCACAGACCTTCGGTGAAGGTAATCTTGAACAAATCATTTTGTCTCTTTATCTAATCCTAAGCAGACTCGATGATGTTGAGATCATGGCTCATTGGGGTCAAATCATCACTTCCTGGACTCCTTATTACTTTTCATGCTGAAAATAATTGTTAATTACATTCACTGTCTGTTTGGAATTTTGATTCTGCTGCAGAATAAATTTGGAGCCAATCAGACACCTCCCTGATAGTATTGTATCATGGAAAAGTATCTGCCTAGATTTTTCAGCCGAGGACGCTACGAAGTTTAAATAAACTCACCTATGCCATTTGATGAAATGCAGCACCAAACTTTGAAGCACTCTCCACCATGTTTCACTGTTACCTGCAGACAATACTTATTGTACCACTCTCCAGCTCTTCAGCAAACAAACTGCCTTATTTCACATTTTAACTAATCAGTCCAAACCATCTGCTGCTATATTTCTGCACCAAGTTCCTATGTTGTTATGTATAGTTGAATCTTTTAGACTTGTGTCTGTATGGAAGATATGATTTTTGGCTGCAAATCCACCATGAAGACCATTTCTGGCCAAACTTCTCGGCATAGTACAGTAGATGGATGTAGCTTGGTTCCACTGGTTGCTGTTAGTTCTGAGCTGATGGCATCTTCCGATTTTGAAGAGAAGTAAGCATGATATCTATGGTCCTCAACATTGCCCATTTCTTGGCATCCTCAAAGCAGAGAAATACAGGCAAATAATTATGCATAATGCGATACCAGCAAAAAGACTTCTCATTGGCTCCAAATTTATTTTGCAGAAGAACAATGACCCCAAACATACAACCAATGTCATTAATACCTCCTTAGACCTCGCGTACACTGAAGTGTGCAACGGTTTTTCTATTATAAGACTTCTGGGTTTGAGGAGGTTAAGAACTATCCTCAGCATAATAAGGCTATGTGCACACGTATAATGGTCCACTGCGGATTTGATAAATCTGCAGGGCAAAAATGCTGCGTTTTTGCTGCAGATTTAATGCGGATTTACCGCGTTTTTTCTGTGGATTTCACTGCGGTTTTACAACTGCGGTTTTCTATAGGAGCAGCTGTAAAACCGCTGCGGAATCCGCAGAAAGAAGTGACATGCTGCGAAATGTAAACTGCTGCGTTTCCGCGCATTTTTTTCCGCAGCATGTGCACAGCATTTTTTGTTTCCCATAGGTTTACATTGTAATGTAAACTCATGGGAAACTGCTGCGAACCCGGAGCTGCGGAAACGCGGTGGATCCGCAGCGTTTTCCGCATCGTGTGCACATACCCTAAGGAGTCCTGGAAGTGATGATTTGGCCCCACAGAATCCTGATCTCAACATCATCGATTCTATGGAATTGCATGAACAAACCAAAGAATTTATGCAAGCACCATCAAAAGAAGATCTGTTCTTAGTTCTCCAAGATGTTTGGGACTATTTCCCTGCTGAGTTCCTTCAAAAACTCTGTGCGAGTCTATTTAGAAGAATTGATGCTGTTCTGAAGTTAATGGTGGTCACAACAAATATTGATTTGCTTTAGATTTTTCATTTGTTCATTCCCTTTGCATTCTTACTTTTCAGCATTTTTACTCACCTGCCTAAAAATATTGCACAATGCTGTATATATTTAGAAAATATTCTACCTGATAACTGGTCTACAAAAAAAACAAAATTTTGCCATGGACTTTAAGAACAGTTTTAGACTAATTTGAGGGTGCTGAATTCAAATCTGATCTTATAATTTCTCTATCACATCACGTTTTTGCGCTACAGGTATATAGCCCATTTTCAAGAATTCTATGATAAATATAAGTAGTGTATGAAAAGTGCCGGTTTATACGGTTCACTAAGGTAAATTTAGTTTTCATTTAGTCTCCCAATAAATGTGAGAATATCTTTGTTTTCTTTGAACATGCATAATTCCCATTTCTTATGATAACACCCTTGTTTTCTGTGCTACTGGGACAGTAGAGCTACAGCAGAGCATTGGGTGAAAACTGAATGGCCTCAGCAACAGAGTTTGGCATCTGGCAATAAGAATGTCATCCATGATCCTCTAGTGGATAGGAAGAATATTGTCTTTCCTCCCTTACACATAAAACTTGTATTGATGAAGCAGTTCGTCAAAGCTCTCAATCACAGTGGAGAATGCTTTAACTATATATGTTCAACTTTTCCTGGTCTTAGTGAAGAGAAGAAAAAGGCTGGAATATTTGATGGACCTCAAATAAGAACACTTATGAGAGACACAAATTTTATCACATCAATGAATGAGACAGAAGAAAGAGCTTGGAATGCATTTTGTAATGTGGTGCAGAATTTTCTAGGGAATAAGAAAGCAGACAACTATGAAGAGATTGTGGAGAAGCTACTAATGAGTCTGCGAAATCTTGGATATAGAATGAGTATCAAGATTCACTATTTACGCAGCCATTTGGACTTTTTTCCAGAGAACCTTGGGGATGTGAGCGAGGAACAAGGGGAGCATTTTCATCAGGACATTAAAACAATGGAAGAACGGTATCAAGGCCGGTGGGACTCACATATGATGGCTGACTATTGCTGGAGCTTGATGAGAGACAACCCAGAAGCTGTACATCACAGACCAGCCAAGAAAAGAAAGTTCAAAATAACTGCCATTTGTCATTCATCTGCGTGCCATATATATGTGTTTTTATATTTTGGAGTTTAATTCTGTAAGTATATTTGATTTGCTGTACATAGACTTTGTAATCTTTTTTATTCCTTGATTAAAAATATACAAAATGTAGTACCGAAAATCATGTGTTTTTATCATAAAACATTAGGAGTAATTTTCATCAAAAATTGAAAATATCTCGAAATCCTGATGTGATAGCCAAAAAAGGTGTTCATATTCGTAATCAGCAGCAAAAATTGACTTAAAATTTGTTTTAAAACCTTTTGCCAGAAAAATTGCGTTGACCAGTGTAATCTATTTTTATTTGCCGTGAATAGCAATTGTCCAAACACTTATCAAGATATGTCCACATTGGACATATTATAACAGTTTATAATACAGAGACAGAATGTATATCCATCCTTGGGACAATAATCTCGAGAGGAATCTTATGTTAGGTTACATTCATTTACTCTTTATGTTCTGTGTCTATACCTTTAAGCCCCGGTGAGTGACACTTAATTAGTTGTTATCTATTTTCTGTAGTCCTAGAGTCACTAGTGTGTACATTGCAATTCATCAATCACCACTAGGTCATGACAGTAAACCTCAGTTAACTAATTCAAGATAATTTACAAGGTGTTTTGCCTGACAAGAATTGAGTTTGGATTTGCTTTGGCAATGCAGTATAATTTGTCTCCCTAACATAAATCAAGCTGTAGAAAAAGGCAGGAGATTCCACATGTAGCCCATAAATTTTAAATGTAAAGTGAACAGACTTTAGGTTGTGTATTTTGGCTCCTATATTTAACCCCTTAAAGATCACAAAAAGAAAACTAATTTTTCAAAATGTTTGAGGACTCATCATAACTAGAGATGAGTGAATTTAATTGGGTTCCCTCTTATTCAGCAAGCTATGATACAGGAAAGATATACTGTATATCTTGGTACCGTGTTAGCCAGTAGATAGAAAAATATTTAGAATTGAGAGTCCTCAGTGGTTGATACCTTTTAATGGCTAACTGAAAAGATGGTAACAAATTGCAAGCTTTCGAGACCTGTTTGTTGGGCTCTCCATGCATGTGTCGTGCCTGTCACACAGCCACGAGAGAAGGTCCAGAGAAGAGAGCACTGTAAGTGGATCGCCCCCAGTGTAGGGCAATGGGGTACTCGGTACCGGGTCCTGCGGTTCGGGGAATGTTACAGTGGCTGACCCGGTCCGTGGCCCTCAGGGGTGTCCAGTAAAAGAGTTCATATATGGGCAAGGTGCAATAAAGAACGAGGAGACAGGTTTGCAGTCTTTTACCTTGTTTACTGAAGACTTCAGATGGTATCCTCAGCCCGGAGCACCAGATGACAGGGCAGGCAGAGTCCGGTCGGTCTGAAGGCAATTCCAGAGTCCCCTTATCCAGGTGGAAATCAGTAGCCTTCCTACTAGCGCCTGTGTGTTGTAGTACCTCCCTGCTGAGCCTCTCTGTAAGGTCCTCACAACTCTTGTAGATGTTCAAGATGTTGTTATTTCTTCCTCTCTGTCCCCCAGATGGTATGGATAGGACAACCCGTATGACTGGGATAGCCTGGGGCTTGTTTGTAGGGACCCTAGAGACGCCCCGACCCCCACAATTTGCCACCGTGTCTTCTTAGGTATTAAGGTCGGGCAGCCAACTTGGAATTGACTGTCCTGCCGGTCTCTGAAGTAATGCGTAGAGTCAATTACTCCCTCGGTGTTTCTGGCTACCGGCTTCTGCGCCTCAGAAAGGAGCAGCTTGTTCCTGGCTGATCTCCCTCTGATATTCCTCTCCAGGGCTCTGCTTTCCTGCACACTCTCTGCAGTATGTTCACCATTTTGTGTCTTTTTCCAGGAGTTGCAGCACTTCAGGCCAGCAGAGCTCCACTTCTGTCTGCCTGACAGGAACTGAACCCTTGCTTCCTCCAGCCAGGATGTAAATAGGGGAGTTCACCCTAAACAGGCTTAGAGCTCCCCCTTCTGGTCTGGAGTGTGAACATGTTGCATGTGTGTGATACCTGAATGTGGTTGTCTTTCATTGCCTTCAGACATGACATCACTTCTCCCCTGAAAGGATAATGACATTACTGCGACGACCAGGACACTGGGTCGCCGCATAAGTGTTTCCTAATACTGTATAAGTAGTGCTAGTTTATCTCTATGTATACAGTGATCAAGATGACACAGATGTAATAAACCATCTGTGGCTTCTCTATGGGGAGTCCAGCTATGTCTGACAGCCTGATCGCCAATTCTGCAGCTACACAATAGCATGTATGCAGTTAGATTGTCACTGCAGAGTTAAATGAGGACCACCCTGTTATTTATCTTCTATGGGCTCTCCACAAGCAGTAAAAATCCAAAGGTATCAATAAATGAATCATCATGCCACTCCTCCTTCTTAGAAACAGAAAAACTGACCAGCACATCCAAGCTAGTGTGTACAGGTGCCAGCTAGACTATAATTTTAAATATAGCTGCACTCTGAAATACTAAGAATAATAAATAAAGAAAATTTAAATCTAATTACTGCCATAGAAAAATAGATAAATGAAGGAAGGAAAATTACAGTAAAAAGAAGGTACTTAGTGCATAGATTGTTCAATATATGTGAGCCCAACAGCCGATGTTTAGGCATCCTTCAATTGTTGAGTCCCTGTCCTGATAAGACAATTCTCTTTGACTAAAAAGCCTACAATATATGGGGCAGGAAGGAACCAGCTCCTCCTCCTTAGGCCACGTTCACACATTTAGTGTTTGATTATTATTTTACATCAGTATTTGTAAGCCAAAACCCAGGAATGGAACAATCAGAGGAAAAGTCTAATAGAAACACATCACCACTTCTGTATTTATCACCCACTCCTGGTTTTGGCTTACACATACTGAGTTAAAAAACTCACCAAACACTGAACATGGCCTAAGAGTCGCATAGGAATCAGCTGGCATTAAGGCCACGTTCACATGTTCATTATTTGGTCAGTATTTTAACTCCGTGTTTGTAAGCCAAAACCAGGAGAGGAACAATCAGAGGAAGAATATAATAGAAACACGTCACCACTTCTGCATTTATCACCCACTCCTGGTTTTGGATAACGCATACTGATGTGAAATACTGACCAAATACTGCTAGTGTGACTGTAGACTCACTCCTAAAGTAGACTGGTTGGTCAGTCCATGGCTTTCTAAACCAATAGGTTTTTAAATAAGGAATATACTATATCGCTATTGTAAGCGCAATAAGGCAATTTACATTAAAAAGAGGTATAATAGTGACAGAGCTACGGTCATGTGATCATATGCGGTAAATGTCATTATCAAATTAACCCATTCACAAAAAAAGCACAGAATTCACCAAGCAAATGAAGTATTGCAACTTTTCTCTTCGGTTACAATTTGTAAAGGATAGACATCCCTTTCCCTTGCCGCTGGATGCACCATGTATGCCAGAACTAGCCAAATGGTTCACATCTATTTTCCAAATAAAATAATGTGAAAGCTTTACATGCACTTTAATAGTTTCCCTATTGAAGCCTAAAATAGACAGATACCGCACTAGTTTTTACCCCATCAGTAGAGAACAGGGCGGTTGGCCAAATGAGCTGCCTTGGACCATTGGATCACAACTTTTTTTGGTCCGAGGGCCAAGTTGGTTATCTTGTATCACTCCTAAGGGTCACACTAAAACTAAAAAGGGTATTCCCATTTAAAGTAGTGGATATATCAAATAGAAAGTATGTCCACACCACACAAAATGATTTGCACAATTTTTGTCTTCTCATAATAGCATATAACAAATGATATCAATATGCAAAATTACAGCAATAGAAAACAAAATGCTAAGCTCACATGAGCATATACGAAAGAGTCATAGTTTCATCCATTTCTCACTTGTCATCTGTATGGAATCTGTTTTTTTTTTTACAGCAGCAGTTATTAATAATTTACAAGACCATTTACGACTTTGTATGTTAAAGAATTGCAATGTATCCGTAAAAAAAATACTTTCTATACTCTGGCTTCGTCTGATTTTTTTTGCACACCTATTGACTTGAAGGGGTGAGCCTCATCCCATAGAAACTAGTGAATGGTGCAATTTTTTTTTTCACCCAGATTTGGTCAGTGAAAAAATTAATTGGTCATCTGCAATGTCCCATTGAATAACTTTGGTCTGAGTGCTGCCCGTTTTTCATGGACAGCACTTGGAAAGAAAATGTGCTTGTGTGAACCATCCTTTATAATAAGTATTCACCCAATGTGATAGAGACAGTTGTATTTCATCCATATAGCAAGGCACATAAAGATGCGGATTCAAACAATAGAAAATGTAACAGTGATTAAATCCACTGTCTGCAGTATTATTTCATTCATATAGCATTCACATCAATATTTGGATTATAAAAATAGAAGACGTGAAGAAAAATTTTCACCCCAAATGATAAGGTCTGACTTCTAGCAGTGTTTTTTTCTAATAGCATTATTTCTGTAGCACTATTATTTTCTTACACCAAATCAATTTCAAAATAATCATTTTTGAACTGTGAAAATCTCAATTTGGACTTTCAAAGCAAAGACTATCCATTAATCCTATGTGACATTAAAGAAAGCAAATCAATATCTTGAAAAATAAAAGCCACATATGCACCTGCAAGACTGTATGAATGTTCTTAACGGCACACTCCTTCCCTAGACATGTGATGTAGGTGTTACACAAACATTAAGAGCACACTCACACCCCCAGTATAATTTTTTGTCGGACAGCATGGTAGTGCTGATGACCGTTTTTTTTTCACTGACAGAATCTGTCTGTGAAAAAATTGCAGGGTGCATCACCACGGTTTAAATACAAAATACAATGGATACAAAAAACAAAATACATGCGAACTGATCAGAACTTATGAAACAGCCATATAGCTATAATAATTAACCGCT
The DNA here is from genome assembly GCF_051348905.1 of Ranitomeya variabilis. Taxonomy (NCBI): domain Eukaryota; kingdom Metazoa; phylum Chordata; class Amphibia; order Anura; family Dendrobatidae; genus Ranitomeya; species Ranitomeya variabilis. The sequence goes on along the minus strand of NC_135239.1, from coordinate 164,548,627 downwards.
TCCCGATCGCTGACAGTAGATAAATGTCAGCGCTTGCTGGGCTTTGAGCAGCGCCAATGTTTGTCTATAGTTGGGGGATTTACAGAGGTCTGCACTACAGTTCAGCAAATTTGTTCGGGTTCCCTCTTATTCGGCAAGCTATAGCGCTTACTGAATAAGCTGCAGAGGGAACCCAGATACATGGATCGTGCCGGCTGATCAGCTGTTTGGCGCGCAGCTGCATGTGTCATGGCTGTGGGACAGTCACGACACATGCATGGAGAGCCCAACAAACAGGCTATCCATGCATTTGCTGTGACACTGACACAGCTGCAACACATGCAGCTGCAACACCGATCAGCTGATCAGCCTGCGCAATCCATGTATCTGGGTTCCCACTGCAGCTTATTCAGTAAGCGCTATATCTTGCCGAATAAGAGGGAACCAGAACAAATTTGCTCAACTCTAGTCTGGACCCCCACATACCTGCAAGCAGGGCTGGCGTCAGCACCCGGCGCACCCGGGCAAGTGCCGGGGCCCTGGCGAGACGGGGGCCCATTCAAGGTACGGTACACTGAGGCTCCGGGGGGCCCCTGCAGGCAGGGTCAGCATTAAGGGCAGGCAGCTGCCTAGGGCCCCTGCTCCCCCAGGGGCCCTCATCTAGTGGCACATCATGCAGCCACTATGGGGCCCCTGTGAGGTGTCCGCCGGTACAGTTCAAAGCAATGAAGGAGGAGAGAACATCAGCTGACTCTCCCTCTCCCATCATTCCCCGCTCTGCCTCTGACACTGCGGGTGTGCGATGACTTCATCACGCACTCACTGTGTGCCAGGCAGTGCAGCCGCTGAGACAGGAGCAGGGAGCAGCGGCGGGCACGAGGAGAGGTGAGGAGTGTTTCTTTTTTTTTACTATAACAATGAGTACTGGACTGTGGGGCCATTCTCGGGGGGGGGGGGGAGATGCGGGCTGTGCTATATACTACATGGCTGTGCTATATGCTACGTGGGCTGTGTTATATACTGTGTGGCTGTGCTATATACTACATGGCTGTGCTATATGCTATTTGGGCTGTGCTATATACTACGTGGCTGTGTTATATGCTACATGGCTGTGTTATATGCTACGTGGCTGTGCTATATACTACATGGCTGTGCTATATGCTACGTGGGCTGTGTTATATACTACGTGGCTGTGCTATTGTAACACCCAAGGTAACTGGTTGTTACAGTGGCATTGCTTTCCTCACGGGGAGAGTGATGTCACGCTTGGAAGCAGGGAAGGATCCATTTAACAGGTAATCAGCATATACAACACCTGTCAGGACTCTGAACATTTTGATTACCTTTTGTGCATTACTGCCCTTTTCCAAGATGGTGTCTTTGGTCTCATGTGCACTGTGTCTTCCTGCTATATAACTCCACCCCAGCCTTTAGTCTGTGCTAGAGTATTCTGCCTTGCATCCAGCTTCTATCCTGGTGACTCCCTGGCTTTGCACCTGCACCTGCTCCTGTGAACCTGTGTGGAGATCCTGCTACTCAGCTCTGAGTTTCTGCTGCATACATCGGTTTCCAGTAATCCTCCTCCATCTGGCTGCTTGTGTTTGTTTCCATCTGCATTTGCTGGACATGTAAGCTGTTGCTGCTCTGCCTAAATCTGAGATTATCACCCAGGCCTTCCTGGTTGAGCTAAGACATTGCTTGAACTACCTTATAAGCATATGCTGTGCCCCAGAGTCCTGGTCGTTGCAGTACTGTCGCTCCGCCACTAAGGGGAGTAATGGTACGACTGATGGCACTAAAGGAGTTCACCTGACGAGGTATCACAGTCACACATTACACTTCACACTCCGGCCACCAGGGGGAGCAAAGGGTTCTATGTATTAGGCCACTCCTCACACTCTGATAAAACTGGGGGTTGGATAGGAAGTTAGCGGAGAAGCTGACTGGGTTTTGCCCAGGTAACATCTAGTGAGAGAAGAGTGTTGCTTGGGAAGATCCAGGGGGGTCCCTGTCAGGGGTGGGTGTCATGATCTCCATAGCCAGAGAACTAGCATAAGCCTCAATAGGAACAAGCTCTTGGAAGATGTAACTGTACTGACCATGAACTAAACCTACCGCATCATCTAGAAGTAGCCAGGTAGCATGTCCTACTTTTTATCCCTATATGCCCAGCGCCGGCCGGAGAACTAAATAATGCTAGCAGAGGGAAATATAAGACCTGACTCACCTCTAGAGAAATGCCCAAAAAGGAGACAGAGGCCCCCCACATATATTGGCGGTGATATGAGATGAAACAACAAACGCAGCAGGAAAATAGTTTTAGCAAATTTGAGGTCCGCTTTCTAGATAGCAGAAGACAGAAAGCATACTTTCATGGTCAGTAGAAAACCCTAACAAAACACATCCAGAAATTACTTTAGGACTCTGGCATTAACTCATAATACCAGAGTGGCAATTCCTGATCAACAAGAGCTTTCCAGACACAGTAACGAAACTGCAGCTGTGAACTGGAACCAAAATACAAAAACAAAACATGGACGAATGTCCAACTTATCTAGTAGATGTCTGGGAGCAGGAACAAGCACAGAGAGGCTTCTGATAACATTGTTGACCGGCAAGCATCTAACAGAGAAGCCAGGTTATATAGCGACACCCAGATCTAATCAGAACAGGTGAACAGGGAAGATGATGTCACAAGTTCAATTCCACCAGTAGCCACCGGGGGAGCCCAGAATCCAAATTCACAACAGTACCCCCCCCTCAAGGAGGGGGCACCGAACCCTCACCAGAACCACCAGGGCGATCAGGATGGGCCCTATGAAAGGCACGAACCAGATCAGAGGCATGAACATCAGATGCAGTGACCCAAGAATTATCCTCCTGGCCGTATCCCTTCCACTTGACCAGATACTGGAGTCTCCGTCTGGAAACACGGGAGTCTAGGATTTTTTCCACAACGTACTCCAACTCACCCTCAACCAACACCGGAGCAGGAGGCTCAACGGAAGGCACAACCGGTGCCTCATACCTGCGCAATAACGACCGATGAAAAACGTTATGAATAGAAAAGGATGCAGGGAGGTCCAAACGGAAGGAAACAGGGTTAAGAATCTCCAATATTTTATACGGACCGATGAACCGAGGCTTAAACTTAGGAGATGAGACCCTCATAGGGACAAAACGAGAAGACAACCACACCAAATCTCCAACACAAAGCCGAGGACCAACACGACGGTGACGGTTGGCAAAAAGCTGAGTCTTCTCCTGGGACAACTTTAAATTGTCCATCACCTGCCCCCAGATATGATGCAATCTCTCCACCACCGCATCCACTCCAGGACAATCCGAGGATTCCATCTGACCGGAGGAAAATCGAGGGTGGAACCCCGAATTACAGAAAAACGGGGACACCAAAGTGGCAGAGCTGGCCCGATTATTGAGGGCGAACTCCGCCAATGGCAAAAAAGCAACCCAATCATCCTGGTCAGCAGACACAAAACACCTCAGATATGTCTCCAGGGTCTGATTAGTCCGCTCGGTCTGGCCATTAGTCTGAGGGTGAAAAGCAGACGAAAAAGACAAATCTATGCCCATCCTAGCACAGAATGCCCGCCAAAATCTAGACACAAATTGGGTTCCTCTGTCAGAAACGATATTCTCAGGAATACCATGCAAACGAACAACATTTTGAAAAAACAGGGGCACCAACTCGGAAGAAGAAGGCAATTTGGGCAGGGGAACCAAATGGACCATCTTAGAAAAACGGTCACACACCACCCAGATGACAGACATCTTCTGAGAAACAGGCAGATCTGAAATAAAATCCATCGAGATGTGTGTCCAAGGCCTCTTAGGAATAGGCAAGGGCAACAATAATCCACTAGCCCGAGAACAACAAGGCTTGGCCCGAGCACAAACGTCACAAGACTGCACAAAGCCTCGCACATCTCGTGACAGGGAAGGCCACCAGAAGGATCTTGCCACCAAATCCCTGGTACCAAAAATTCCAGGATGACCTGCCAATGCAGAAGAATGTACCTCAGAGATGACTCTACTGGTCCAATCATCAGGAACAAACAACCTATCAGGCGGACAACGATCCGGTCTATCCGCCTGAAACTCCTGCAAGGCCCGCCGCAGGTCTGGAGAAACGGCTGACAAGATAACTCCCTCCTTAAGAATACCTGTGGGGTCAGAGTTGCCGGGTGAATCAGGCTCAAAACTCCTAGAAAGGGCATCCGCCTTAACATTCTTAGAACCCGGTAGGTACGATACCACAAAATTAAACCGAGAGAAAAATAATGACCAGCGCGCCTGTCTAGGATTCAGGCGCCTGGCGGTCTCAAGATAAATCAAATTTTTGTGGTCAGTCAATACCACCACCTGATGTCTGGCCCCCTCGAGCCAATGGCGCCACTCCTCAAACGCCCACTTCATGGCCAAAAGCTCCCGATTCCCAACATCATAATTCCGCTCAGCGGGCGAAAATTTACGGGAAAAGAAGGCACAAGGCCTCATCACGGCGCAGTCAGAACTTTTCTGCGAGAACACTGCCCCAGCCCCGATCTCAGAAGCGTCGACCTCAACCTGAAAAGGAAGAGTCACATCAGGCTGACGCAACACAGGGGCAGAAGAAAAACGGCGCTTAAGCTCCTGAAAGGCCTCCACAGCATCAGGGGACCAATTAGCAACATCAGCACCCTGTCTAGTCAAATCGGTCAATGGCTTAACGACATCCGAAAAACCAGAAATAAATCGACGATAAAAGTTGGCAAAGCCCAAAAATTTCTGAAGACTTTTAAGAGAAGAGGGCTGCGTCCAATCACAAATAGCTTGAACCTTGACAGGATCCATCTCAATGGAAGAGGGAGAAAAAATATATCCCAAAAAGGAAATTCTCTGAACCCCAAAAACGCACTTAGAACCCTTGACACACAGAGAATTAGACCGCAAAACCTGAAAAACCCTCTTAACTTGCCGGACATGAGAGTCCCAATCATCCGAAAAAATCAGAATATCATCCAGATACACTATCATAAATTTATCCAAAAAATCGCGGAAAATATCATGCATAAAGGACTGGAAGACTGAAGGGGCATTAGAAAGACCAAAAGGCATCACCAAATACTCAAAGTGGCCCTCGGGCGTATTAAATGCGGTTTTCCACTCATCCCCCTGCCTGATCCGCACCAAATTATACGCCCCACGGAGATCAATCTTAGAGAACCACTTGGCCCCCTTTATGCGAGCAAACAAATCAGTCAGCAACGGCAATGGGTATTGATATTTAACCGTGATTTTATTCAAAAGCCGATAATCAATACATGGTCTCAAAGAGCCGTCTTTTTTTGACACAAAGAAAAAACCGGCTCCTAAGGGAGATGACGATGGACGAATATGTCCCTTTTCCAAGGACTCCTTTATATATTCTCGCATAGCAGTATGTTCAGGCACAGACAGATTAAATAAACGACCCTTTGGGTATTTACTACCCGGAATTAAATCTATAGCACAATCGCACTCACGGTGCGGAGGTAGTGAACCAAGCTTGGGTTCTTCAAAGACGTCACGATAATCAGACAGGAACTCAGGGATTTCAGAGGGAATAGATGATGAAATGGACACCAAAGGTACGTCCCCATGAGTCCCCTTACATCCCCAGCTCAACACAGACATAGCTCTCCAGTCAAGGACTGGGTTGTGAGACTGCAGCCATGGCAATCCTAGCACCAAATCATCATGTAGATTATACAGCACCAGAAAACGAATAGTCTCCTGGTGATCCGGATTAATACACATAGTCACTTGTGTCCAGAATTGTGGTTTATTATTAGCCAATGGGGTGGAGTCAATCCCCTTCAGAGGAATAAGAGTCTCCAAAGGCTCTAAATCATACCCACAACGATTGGCAAAGGACCAATCCATAAGACTCAAAGCGGCGCCAGAGTCGATATAGGCGTCCGTAGTAATAGATGACAAAGAGCAAATCAGGGTCACAGACAAAATAAATTTAGACTGTAAAGTGCCAATGGGAACGGATTTATCAAGCTTTTTAGTACGCTTAGAGCATGCTGATATAACATGAGTAGAATCCCCACAATAGAAACACAACCCATTTTTCCGTCTAAAATTCTGCCGCTCGCTTCTGGACAGAATTCTATCACACTGCATGTTTTCTGGCGTCTTCTCAGTGGACACCGCCAGATGGTGCACTGGTTTGCGCTCCCGCAGACGCCTATCGATCTGAATGGCCATTGTCATGGACTCATTCAGACTTGCAGGCACAGGGAACCCCACCATAACATCCTTAATGGCATCAGAGAGACCCTCTCTGAAAGTCGCCGCCAGGGCGCACTCATTCCACTGAGTAAGCACAGACCATTTACGGAATCTTTGGCAGTAAATTTCAGCTTCATCTTGCCCCTGCGATAGGGACATCAAAGTTTTTTCTGCCTGAAGTTCCAAATGAGGTTCCTCATAAAGCAAGCCCAAGGCCAGAAAAAACGCATCCACATTGCGCAACGCAGGATCCCCTGGTGCCAATGCAAAAGCCCAATCTTGAGGGTCGCCGCGGAGCAAGGAAATCACAATCCCAACCTGCTGTGCAGGGTCTCCAGCAGAACGAGATTTCAGGGACAAAAATAACTTACAATTATTTCTAAAATTCTGAAAGCTAGATCTATTCCCTGAGAAGAATTCCGGCAAAGGAATTCTCGGCTCTGATACCGGAGCATGAACCACAAAATCTTGCAAACTTTGTACTTTCGTGGCGAGATTATTCAAACCTGCAGTTACACTCTGTAGATCCATTATAGACAGGTGAACATAGAGCCATTCAAAGATTAGAAGGAGAGAGAAAAAAAAAAAAGACTGCAGCATAGACAGACTAGCAAGTTATCCAATTAAGAGCACACTAACTACTAGAGAAAAAAAAAAAAAAAAAAAAAAAAATTTTCAGCAGACTTCTTATTTCTCTCCTTTCTCAGCCAAGGATTTTAACCCTTTAGTGGGCCGGTCAAACTGTCATGATCTCCATAGCCAGAGAACTAGCATAAGCCTCAATAGGAACAAGCTCTTGGAAGATGTAACTGTACTGACCATGAACTAAACCTACCGCATCATCTAGAAGTAGCCAGGTAGCATGTCCTACTTTTTATCCCTATATGCCCAGCGCCGGCCGGAGAACTAAATAATGCTAGCAGAGGGAAATATAAGACCTGACTCACCTCTAGAGAAATGCCCAAAAAGGAGACAGAGGCCCCCCACATATATTGGCGGTGATATGAGATGAAACAACAAACGCAGCAGGAAAATAGTTTTAGCAAATTTGAGGTCCGCTTTCTAGATAGCAGAAGACAGAAAGCATACTTTCATGGTCAGTAGAAAACCCTAACAAAACACATCCAGAAATTACTTTAGGACTCTGGCATTAACTCATAATACCAGAGTGGCAATTCCTGATCAACAAGAGCTTTCCAGACACAGTAACGAAACTGCAGCTGTGAACTGGAACCAAAATACAAAAACAAAACATGGACGAATGTCCAACTTATCTAGTAGATGTCTGGGAGCAGGAACAAGCACAGAGAGGCTTCTGATAACATTGTTGACCGGCAAGCATCTAACAGAGAAGCCAGGTTATATAGCGACACCCAGATCTAATCAGAACAGGTGAACAGGGAAGATGATGTCACAAGTTCAATTCCACCAGTAGCCACCGGGGGAGCCCAGAATCCAAATTCACAACAGGTGGGATCCTGACAGAGGCCTAGCGAAAGGACAGATCGTTACGGAGCCGCGCCTGCACTTCATTGCGGCGGCATCTTAAGAAAGGACCCTATAGGGTCTCTAGGGTCCCTATAAAATAACTCCAGGCCTACCCCGTCATACGGGTGCGTCCTATCCATATCATCTGGGGGACGGAGAGAACGAACAGAAACATACACAACAGTTGTGAGGACTATCCCGTGGTGCTCAGCAGGAAAGTACTACAACACCCAGGCGCTAGTAGGTAGGCACTGATTTCCACCTGCAAAGGGAACTCTGGATGTGCCTTCGGACCGGCCGGTCTCAGTCAGCCCTGTTAACAGTGCTCTGGATTGCGGATGCTGAAGCCTTCAGTAAAGAGGTAAAGAGACTGCAACCCTGTGTCCTCGTTATTTACTGCGACCTACACCGCCACCTACACCTTTTATTGGGCGCCCCTTAACAGGACCACGGACTGGGTCAGGCCACCATGACATCCTCAGAACCGAGAGACCCGGATCCGAGTACCCCGCGGTCCTGCGTCTGGGGGCCACTCCACATATCTATCTGTGTTTGGACTATCAAGGACTTATTCGTATCAAGTATCCTCAAGTACAACTGTGCTTCATAGACTTTCTGCTTGATTGCGTTTTTCCTCTAAGGTTCCTATAGATTGTTAAGCTGCATTTTATATTTACACCAAGTGTTGTGGACTTGAGCTTCGCTCTGCACCTGTTTGAATCACCGTGTGATAATATAGACTTTACCACTTATAAAACTGTGTCCTGTAGTTGTCTTGTTCCATGCAAAGAGTCTCCTGAGTTATCCCCTATAATCATTACAGGATACTCTAGCCTCAAAAGAGGAGACTGCTGTATCAATGATTGCAGAAAGCAGACTAGAGCAGGTATTCTCCATAATTAGATCACTGCAGAAAGATGTGGAATATCTGCAAAAGAAGTTTGGAAGCTTTGAACACAATCAACAAGTGTTTGGACAAACTTTGCAGGACTTAAGCACCCGAATGGCAGTCCAGGAAAACAAACTTGCTGGCATGGAGTCCCAGTATGGACGGGCTTTTCAGGACATAAGCACACAAGTGGTGGCACAAGCCACATTACCCTCTGGGCAACCGCCACCTGCTAGCCCACCTAAGTTTCCCCCATTCAGATTTAATGGTGATCACGACAAATTTCGTGGCTTTGTGAATCAATGTATGCTATATTTTGATGTGCATGCTGACCGTTTTCCTAATGATAGATCCAAAGTATTGTGTGCAATAATGCTGCTGACCGCACGAGCGCTTGTCTGGGCGAATCCGATGATTGAGTCTCGTGACCCGTGGTTAAATAATTTGGATGATTTTTTGGCCGCTATGGCATTAATGTTTGATGACCCTAATCGCCGTGCAAACGCTGAATCTGCTTTATTGTCTTTACGCCAGGCTAAACGTTCTGTTATTGAGCATGCTACTGAATTCAGGAGATTAGCGGTAGATACTAATTGGGACAGTTATGCACAATTACCTATTTTTAAAAGGGGTCTGTCTAGCATTGTAAAGGATGAATTAGCTTGCTCTGAATCACCACAAGAGCTAGAAACATTTATACAGCATTGTGTGCGCATTGACATTCGCCTTACTGAGCGTAGGCAGGAGAAGTTTGCTGCATATAACCGTATTTCTAACTTTTCCCTTCCTTCCAAAGAGCCTGCAGGTAAGACATCTCGAGAGGTAGAGGAGGTGCCCATGCAAATTGATTCCGTTCAGAGGCGCGAGAGTAATGAGCACCGGGAGCATCGCCTTCGAGAAAGTCTATGTTTCTACTGCGGCCAGTCTGACCACTTTCTAATCAACTGTCCCAAGTGTCCCAAGCGGCCTAACAAGGTGCTAGCAGCGGTAGGGGAGTATGACAACTATGATGATGAATCTGACATCACTGAATGTAGCCTGCCTTTAAACACTGTATTCCATTCACTCTCTATGACTTCACCAGCCAAGGAGCTAAATGAAAAGAACTCTCACTGTTCTCTCCCAATTAAGATCCTGTGTACAGGACAGTGGATTTCCAGTGCAGCTATGATTGACTCTGGTGCAGGTGGCAATTTTATGGATATCGCATTTGCCAAGGAACATGGTATTGAAATTCAGCAAAGAACCTCTCCAATTACCATGGAAACAGTGGATGGGTAACCTTTAATCTCCGGCCTGCGGATCAGGAGACCGCACCCCTTGAGATTTTGTTGGAGCCTAATCATCAGGAGCAACTCTCTTTCTTGTTAATTTCTTCTCATTTTCCTGTGATTTTAGGCATCCCTAGGCTGCGTTCTCAGAATCCAACTATCAACTGGGAGACCAGACCTATCTTTCCAACAAGGAGCAACTCAGCATTAACTGAAGTTGTCCCCGAGTCCACAGCTACGGAACCACCGGTACAGGTATTTACTTTACCTTCAGCATATAAAGAGTTCTCTGGCATCTGTGACAAGAAGAATGCAGATCAGCTTCCTCCACACAGGCATTATGACTGTCCCATTGAGTTGCTTCCTGGGGCAGCTATTCCTTTTGGTAACATATACCCTTTGGCGGCACCTGAGCTTCAAGCCTTAAAGGAGTATATTGATGAAAATCTGGCCAAGGGCTTCATACGTCCTTCTTCCTCACCAGCAGGGGCATCTATAATTTTTGTAAAGAAGAAGGATGGGTCCCTGAGACCCTGTGTGGGCTATCGAGAGCTCAATAAGGTAACCATACAGAACTGTTACCCTTTGCCTCTGATTCCCGAATTACTGGAAAGAGTCTGCCATGCTAAGGTGTTCTCTAAACTGGATCTTCGTGGGGCTTATAATTTGGTGCGTATTCGTCCAGGGGATGAGTGGAAGACAGCATTCAGATGCTGGTATGGACACTTTGAATATCTCCAGTTTGTGGTGATCTATTTGGACGATATTCTAATCTTTTCTGACTCTCAACAGGAACATGAAGAACATGTCAAAGCTGTTTTAAGACGTCTGAAAGAGAACCACCTGTATATCAAGCCGGGGAAAAGCGAGTTCCATCGTTCTGAGATACAGTTCTTAGGTTATATCATCTCTCCCCAGGGGCTGAACAAGGAATCTGGTAAGATTCAGGCTATCCTTGACTGGCCGGTACCCAAGAACGTTAAGGAGGTCCAACGTTTTATTAGTTTTGCAAATTTCTACAGACGTTTTATTCAAAATTTTTCTGATATTGTCCGTCCCATTACTTCCTTGACAAAGAAGGAAAAGCCCTTTAAGTGGTCATCACAGGCTCAAGAAGCTTTTGATCGGCTTAAGATCTGTTTGACCTCAGCACCGCTGTTGATACACCCAGATCCTACACTTTCTTTCATTGTGGAGGTGGACGCTTCTGATAATGCCTTGGGGGCTATTCTCTCCCAAAGAACTGGAGAGAAGGGTCTGCTACATCCTTGTGCTTTCTTTTCCCGTAGACTAACCTCAGCAGAGAAGAATTACGATGTGGGAGACAAGGAATTGTTGGCTATTATTGCGGCTTTCAAGGAATGGAGGCATCATCTGCAAGGAGCTGCACAACAGATCGTAGTGCTTACTGACCATCGCAATTTAGAGTTCCTCAGATCTGCTAGATGTCTTTCTCCTCGTCAGGCTCGTTGGAATTTATTTTTAAATCAATTTAATTTTGTTATCTCGTACCATCTAGGTTCTCGTAATGGGAAGGCTGATGCTTTATCCCGAATCCATGCTGCGGATTCCGTACCTGGAGCCCCGTCCAAGACCATTCTATCTGATGCCAATTTCATCGGAGTTATCCATGATCAAGACTTGTGGAAGAAGTGCAGGGAGGCTTATGACGGTGATGTATTTCTGGCCAACCCACCTGTTGATATTAATCTTGTCTTTAAGGGTGGCATGTGGTTCAGAGATCGACGTATCTATGTCCCTGAGGCCATCCATCTGCAGATCCTCAAGTTTGTACACGACTCAAAGTTGGCTGGTCACAGGGGGGTACAGAAGACACAAGAGTTCCTAAGCCGATTTTTCTGGTGGCCAACTTGCCTGAAGGATACTAAGGACTATGTTCTCTCTTGCGAGGTATGTGCTCGTTACAAGACTCCTCATGTGGCACCTACGGGTCTCCTGCAACCATTACCTGCTCCGTCCCGCCCTTGGGGGTCTATATCAATGGACTTTATTGTGGAGCTGCCTACATCGGGGGGCATAAATACGATCATGGTGGTAGTTGATCGCCTGACTAAAGCCGCTTATTTTGTTCCATGCACCGGCCTCCCCTCAGCTAAGGATACAGTGAACTTGGTTATTCAGAATGTCTTTCAGTTGCATGGGGTCCCGCATGAGATCATCTCTGACCGTGGAGTACAGTTCACTTCAAGATTCTGGAAGTGGTTTTGTTCTGCACTCAATATTAATGTCTGTCTCTCTTCCGCTTACCATCCCCAGACAAATGGTCAGACTGAGCATACCAACCAAACGTTGGAACAATATCTAAGATACTATGTCAGCCATCTCCAGGATGATTGGTTGGAGTTACTGCCATTAGCTGAATTTTCATATAACAAGTCTCAGAGCGCCTCCACTAAGTTCACTCCTTTCTTTGCCAATCTGGGTTATCATTCATGTATCTTACCCAGGTCTCTGATTAATTCTCTGGTTCCAGCAGTTGAGGAAAGGCTGACTGAGATGAGGCAAAATCTGGAGGTTCTGAAAGAATCCCTGACCACGGCTCAAGAACGTTATAAGAGATCGGCTGATAGATTCTGTAAACCTGCACCCATGTTCAAGGTAGGAGATTCCGTGTGGTTATCAACTAAGAATCTGAAGTTAAACGTTCCTTCACAAAAACTTGGACAGAAATTCATTGGCCCTTTCAAGATCAATGGTATTGTGAGCTCTGTGGCCTGCCGGCTGAAGCTGCCTAGGACTATGAAGGTACACCCAGTTTTTCATGTATCTTTCCTAAAGCCTGTATCTCCTAATACCTTCCAGGGACGTGTTGTGCCACCTCCGCAGCCTGTGGTGATTGATGGGCAAGAACAATTTGTGGTGGAAGAAATTATTGATTCCAGGATTCGCAGGAATCGGCTTCAATATCTTATAAGATGGCAGGGATATCCCCCTGAGGAAGACTCTTGGGAACCTGTGGAAAACATCAATGCCCAACAGAAGATCTCTCGTTTTCATCAAAGATTCCCTGAGAAACCAGGTCCAGGATCGTCCTGAGGCCGCTTCTAAGGAGGGAGTAATGTCAGGACTCTGAACATTTTGATTACCTTTTGTGCATAACTGCCCTTTTCCAAGATGGCGTCTTTGGTCTCATGTGCACTGTGTCTTCCTGCTATATAACTCCACCCCAGCCTTTAGTCTGTGCTAGAGTATTCTGCCTTGCATCTAGCTTCTACCCTGGTGACTCCCTGGCTTTGCACCTGCACCTGCTCCTGTGAACCTGTGTGGAGATCCTGCTACTCAGCTCTAAGTTTCTGCTGCATACATCGGTTTCCAGTAATCCTCCTCCATCTGGCTGCTTGTGTTTGTTTCCATCTGCATTTGCTGGACATGTAAGCTGTTGCTGCTCTGCTTAAATATGAGATTATCACCCAGGCCTTCCTGGTTGAGCTAAGACATTGCTTGAACTGCCTTATAAGCATATCTATCTGTGTTTGGACTATCAAGGACTTATTCGTGTCAAGTATCCTCAAGTACAACTGTGCTTCATAGACTTTCTGCTTGATTGCGTTTTTCCTCTAAGTTTCCTATAGATTGTTAAGCTGCATTTTATATTTATACCAAGTGTTGTGGACTTGAGCTTCGCTCTGCACCTGTTTGAATCACCGTGTGATAATATAGACTTTACCACTTATAAAACTGTGTCCTGTAGTTGTCTTGTTCCACGCAAAGAGTCTCCTGAGTTATCCCCTATAATCATTACAACACCATTCTGACTTCAAGCCAGAAGGGGGAGCTCCACACCCGACTTCAGGGGATCTTCTCTCTTTGGTCAGGAGGAGGAGTCAGTTGCTAGGCAGTTGCTAGGCAGTTAGGAAGAGTTAGTAGTTGGTGAGAGGAGAGCTGCATGTGAGGAAGGAAATCTGGAGCCGTGCAGCTTCTGGGAAGGAAAGAGGAGAGCAACTGTAAAGAGGCTGAAAGGGAAAAGAGGCAAAGGCAAAGTTAAAGCAAAAAAACAAGTGGCACTGGCCCGCAATCCGACTTCAGCCGAAGCTCTTTGCGGAGGTAACAGAAGACCTCTATGCTGCAACGTACTGCATCACCCTTGGGTGCTCCTTACCTGAAATGAAGTCCTTAATCCATATAAAACTTGCAAAAGAAAAAATGACGAGGGCACTCACCGGTCTTCAGTAAAAAACTGGTTCCTTTATTACAAACGATACATCCAGAAAAGGGTTATGGCCGGGGGAAAGAAAGCTCGTGTGAGCAGGGGAGAACGACTACGGCCATTTTGCGCTAATCCTGCGCTCTACGGGACCCGTAGAAGCGCAGGATTAGCGCGAAACGGCCGTAGTCATTCTCCCCTGCTCACACGAGCTTTCTTTCCCCCGGCCATAACCCTTTTCTGGATGTATCGTTTGTAATAAAGGAACCAATTTTTTACTGAAGACCGGTGAGTGCCCTCGTCATTTTTTCTTTTGCAAGTTTTAAAGGCAAAGTTAAGACCAGAGGAGAATAGCTGCAATTGAGCGACCTCTTGACAGAGCGCAGACATCGATGGCCGGGAGGTTGTGAGGAGCTCTAAAACTCACAGCAGAAACCGGCAGGACAACTGAACTACAGGTCACTTGCCCGCCCTAACACCTGAAGACACAGTGGCGTATAGAGTCCGGGTTGTGATAGAGACTCTGTGAAAAGGCTCGAGCCACCTGTCATACAGGTTAGTGTCCCACTTACACAAAAGGACAGAAACCTCATGAGGACCTTGTTGGACAGCTATAGGCAGCAAGGAACTACACCACAGAGCTAGAGGAAAGGCTTCTAACCCCACCTGGTAAGGGGGAAATCCCAACTTACTTCCAAGCCAGCCAGACCACCACCAGCACCTGTGATCCGGTACCATGGACTGTGGCTGCCTGAATTGCTTCAGTAAAGAGGTAAAGATACTGCAACCATGTGTCCTCTGTTTCTTATTACACCATCTTCATCTACACACGGGAGCTACTCTAGGAAAGCGTACAGGAAAGCAAAGCACGGGAGAGGATAGAAGAAGGGGACCAGCCCCAAGCAGGCTGCCTCCTTCTGAGGCTCAGATAACAGGTAGCTGAAACACCAAGTTAGTAAGGACCTCTACGCCTTACTTCAGAGACCAACAGGACAGCTAATTGCACGTTACCTGTCCGCACCTACACCCAGGAGGCACGGTGACACAGAGCCGGGTTATCTAAGAGACCCTATAAACAGGCTCAAGTCACCAGTCATACGGGTTTTGTCCTATCCTATACGGGGGACAGAGAGAGAGACAACACATCTGTGAGGACCTTACAAGAGGCTTAGCAGTAAGGGACTGCACCACTACAGCGCAAGGGAAGGCAATTGATTTCCACCTGGACAAGGGGACTCTGGACTTGCCTCCAAACCGGCTGGACCCTACCTGCCCTGTGATCTGGTGCTTTGGACTGTGGTTGCTGAAACCAACAGTAAACAAGGTAAAGAGACTGCAATCTTGTGTCCTCGTTCTTCACTGCACCTCTCACCATTCTACTATCTACATACTGGGAAGCCCGGGGGATATACTTCACCTGTGGGAAGGTATACCATCTAGCTGCCATAACATCACCCCAGCGGACCCCTTAAAGCAGCGTCAGTCACCCTGACCAAATACCACAGGTGGCGTCACGAACATAAACTTTATTCCCTTTAAAGACCTTTCCCTTTTACATGGGTGCCCTGGGCCACGGACTGGGTCACAGCCACCGTGACATCCCCCTGGTGAACACCGGACCCGGTACCGAGTACCCCACGGCCCTGGCGGGCGACTCAGTAGCTCTTGGGCAGCTCAATTAGTTCTCGTCAGGAAAAAGGATGGTACAATGAGGATGTGTGTTGATTACAGGCAGATAAACCGCATTACACATAAGGATGCATACCCGTTACCCAGAATTGAAGAGTCATTAGCTGCTTTAAAATCTGCTAACTATTTCTCCACCTTGGATCTCACTAGTGGGTATTGGCAGGTTCCCGTGGCCTCATGACACCGATGGGCCTCTCTGAATTCAACTACATGCCGTTCAGACTGTGCAATGCACCAGGAACATTCCAGAGGATGATGGAGTGCTGTTTCGGGCACAAGAATTTTGAAACCGTCCTGTTGTACCTGGATGATGTCATCATCTTCTCCAAGACATATGATGACCACCTGAAGCACCTGGCTGAGGTGTTTGAAGCTCTGTCTAACTTTGGCCTGAAAGTAAAGCCATCTAAGTGTCATCTGTTAAATAGTGGGCCAATCCAAGAAGACCAAGAGGAAGAATACTCTGTTCGAGTGGAACGACTGGCTGGAAGGATCCTTCACTCGGTTGAAGTTGGCTCTCACGGGAGATGAGGTACTGGCCTACCCTGACTATGATCAACCATTTGTGCTGTACACGGACGCCAGCAACATGGGATTGGGAGCAGTGTTGTCCCAGGTACAGAAAGGCAAAGAAATAGTAATTGCCTACGCCAGCAGGAAGCTTTGTCCCACGGAAAGGGACCCTGAAAACTACAGTTCCTTTCAAGATGGAGTTCCTCGCCATAGTCTGTGTTGTAACAGAGAGGTTCAAGCACTATTTGGCCTCAGCAAGATTCACAGTTTACACGGACAACAACCCGCTGACACACCTGGAGATTGCAAAACTAGGTGCCTAGGAGCAGCGATGGATGGCCCGGTTGTCCAACTATGAATTCACCATCAAGTACCGTGCAGGGCACAATAACGAAAATGCTGATATGTTGTCAAGGATGCCCAATTTACCAGAGGTGGGAGAGGATCCAGAAGCACTTGAAAAAATTGAGTTACCAGCCTTCCATCGCCCCGGGGCGACTCAGCACTCCCATTATGTGAAGAACAAGCGTAAAGACAAGCGAGAAACCACGCTGAACCCATTGCCCCACCATGGATGGGCAGAGACACAGGACAGTGACCCCGCGGTCCATATGGTCAAAAAGCTGCTGACACAAGCAGATTCACACCCTGGTCCAGGTGATCCACAAGAGACTCAACAGCTGTGGAAGGAGAAGGGCAAATTGTTTATCTATGGCAGTAAGCTGTGCCGGAGGAATTTCGATCCACACACTGACGAGTTGGTCTGGCAGATAGTGGTCCTGAGACAAGATGCACTAATGGTTCTGGAAGCGTACAACGATGGAGCAGGGGATCTTTGGATGGAAGAAGTTAGAGATCCTACTATGTGGAAGGTTCTACTGGATTGGCATGAGAAAAGCCATTGAAAAGTGGTGGCGAGAGTGTGGCCCATGCAACCTGTGCAGAAAGGACCGTGACAGCCAGAAGGCTCCCTTACAGCTCATAGTCACCAAACAGTCACTAGAACTGTTGGCCTTAGGCCACGTGAAGCTAACTCCAAGCCAGTCAGGCTATGCCTATGCTCTGAACATTGTGGACCATTACTCCAGATTCCTGGTAGTCGTACTTGTCAAGGACCAGACAGCAAAGACGGCAGTCAAAACCTTCCAACAACACTTTTGTTGACCACACGGATATCTTGAGAAGGTACTAACCGACCAAGCCCCAGCCTTTGGTTTTCCAAAGAACTTTATTGGGTTTTTCAAAATTATTAACCAGGAAAGGAATAGGGAGGGGGAGGGAAGGAAAGTGGGAAGTGGGGGGGGGGAATACAACACACAAAATTGTGAAGATATTAACATTTCAAAATATAGTAAAGCAAGGGACGCAGCCCTTGGAAAGAACCATCTTATGTTGGCAACTAAAGCAACTTTATCGCATTGGCGGAATACAAATTGGCAACAGTAAGCCTATTAAAACAAGGGATCTAAACCAAATGAAGAGCCTAAATATAATTAGTACTTTACAAGGTCAGAGGTTGACATGGGTAGAACGGGAGAGAAGAACGAAAATCCTGGTCTAGTCTGTAAGCAGACCACAACAGGATAAGAAGAATAAGCATTTTTGTTTCAGGCGAAGCTGAAGCTAGAATTAGTTCCTGTGGTATATCTCCTAAAGGAGAGGAATTGTCAATAGGGCAATATAACTGAAGTTGTCCAGATGGGACAAAAGCAGGTTCAGGGGGGGTAGTATTGTTCCCATTTATTCCATTTTTGGTAAAATTTACCAAACTCATTATTGAATAGGGCAAATTTAAGCTCGAGTTCTCTGTGCTGCATCATCAGCTTGACAATAAAGGCTGTGTTGGGGAGAGTATTTTTTCTCCAGTTATAGGCAATGCAGTTTTTGGCTACCATACATAAGTGCAAGATTATGTGCACCAAGGATCTGTCAATGAGATTGGTGTCTAAAGAGAGAAGGGCTAGTTGTGCAGAGAGGGTGAAGGGAGATCCTATCAGATTAGAAATGATTGAGGAGATCTCTAACCAAAAAAGGGCTACAGTGGGACAATTCCAAAAGATATGCAGTATGTCTCCTTTCTGGCCACAGTCTCTCCAGCAAAGGGGGGAATTGGATGGGTTGATGTGTGATAGTCTTGCTGGGGTGTAGTACCATCTGGAGCACACTTTAAAGTGTGTCTCCAGAAGAGACATGGAGATAGTTGATTGGTATGATGTGGAGAAGGCATTTTCCCAAACATCTGTGGAGACGTAATAATTGAGGGATTTCTCCCATGTTATAAGGAAAGCATTTTTAACGAGAGCGGAGTCTTTGTTGAAGCTATCATAGATGAATTTATGGCTCCAAAAAATTGAGTGGTTCGGGTTAGTGAGAATTTTTAAAGAGGGTTCAGAGAATTTCAGTTTGAGATCTAGGAAAAGTTTCAAATTCTCCCTCAGTATTATATAGTCTAAGAAAGAAGATGAGGGGACGTTAAATTTGTTTTTAAGGTGGCTAAAGTCTAGGAATTTAGACCCAGAAGAGATATCCCCGAGAGTTTGGATTTTTAGGTCAGCCCATAGGGGGGGTAACTCTTGATTTAGAATTGAATAGATGAAGGACAGGGATAATTTATGTTGTAGGGGTTCATTATAACTACGTTCCCTGATTTTTGAGATTTTGGACCACGTAAGGGAGATCGCTTGGAATATTGGGTGTGACTGGGCTTTTTGGGGGGAACTAGCTATGGCCTTGAAAATTAGGAGTTTGGGGGGCCTACCTCCATTAATTTCCTCCTCTAAGTCGAGCCAGGCTGGTACATTTAGGTCTAAGAGCCAAGAAGAGCTCTGTTTTAGCAGGAGCGTATGATAATGAGCGTTGATATTTGGGAGGTTCATTCCTCCATGTATTCTTTTTTTATAAAGAGATCTGGTATTTATTCTCGGTTTTTTATTGTTCCAGATGAAATTGTTCAGTCGTGTTTGGATCGCTGTTAGGGAAGACACAGGCATGGGAAGAGGAATACATCTAAGGATATACAAAATTTTTGGAAGTGTGAACATCTTAACTGTTAAGTTTCTCCCCCACCAAGATAGGTCTCTATGGTTGAAGATGATGTTATCTTTTATAATTAACTCATTGAGTTTTTTCAAATTTGATGAAACCGTTTTATCTAAGTTTTTGTTTATGATGATTCCTAGGTAGGGAAGTTCCTCGCTACACCAATTGAATGAGATTATATTCTTCAAGTGGTTGATGTCTTTTTTGTTGACGTGAATGGGTAGGATATTTGATTTTAGATTATTAATCTTGAATTTGGAAAGGCCTGCGAATTGTTCCAATTCTTTGAGAGTTTCTAATGTGGAGGTTACTGGGTTGGTAAGGGTTAAAATTATATCGTCAGCAAATAGGCTGAGTTTGTGGTGACGTTTTTTGGAGATTATGCCCGAGATGTTGGAGTTTTGCCTAATACGTTCTACCAGAGGTTCCAGGGCCAGGTTGAAGAGCAGTGGGGAGAGGGGGCATCCCTGTCTCGTACCATTATTGATTTTGAATCTGTCTGAAATATGGTTATTACAGATGATTCTGGCAGAGGGACCTTTGTATAGTGACATAAACGTGGAAATGAGGTTATTGCTAAAACCAAATTTGGAAAGGGTCAGTTCGAGGAAACTCCAGTCGATGCGGTCGAAGGCTTTTTCTGCGTCAAGTGATATGAGAACTGTTGGGGTTTTGGATAGATTGATGAGTTTAATAGAGTTTAGGATCCTTCTAGTGGCGTCGGCTGGTTGTCTGTTTTTTATAAAGACCATTTGGTCATTCGCTATCAGTTTAGGAAGAAAGAAACTGAGTCTGTTGGCTAGAATTTTAGAAAATATTTTTAAATCTGAGTTCAAAAGGGATATTGGTCTATAACTACTGGGAGAGGTGGGATCCCCTGACTGCTTGGGAATGAGGACAATGGATGCCTCCAACATCTCTACCGGAAAGGAGCCCGATTTAATGGCATAGTTGAAAAGTTGTACAAGATGTGGAGCTAAGTTTTTCCCGAATGTTTTATAATATGCGTTGCTGAATCCGTCTGGTCCGGGGGATTTTTGAACTTTGAGGTGATTGATAACTTCCTCAACCTCTAGGGAGGAGAAAGGGGCCGATAAAGTTTCTACTTCCTCTTTCGATAGAGAAGGGAGATTGATGCTAGCGAGGAAGGTTTTTATGTCCGATTCTTTTGGAGGGGGGGAGGAGGGGTCTGAGTTTAAATTATAGAGTTTGGAGTAAAATTTCGAAAATTCATTGGCTATATCCTGGGGGTGGGATAAAATAGTGTTATCTGTTAGGGATGAAATTCTATTTATTTTGCGGTGGATTCTGAGTTTTTTTATTCTATTGGCCATATACCTAGTGGGTTTGTTTAGGGAGGAATATACCTTATATTTAGATGAATTAAGGGCTGCTTCGTATGGGGAGAAGAGGAGAGATCTTAAGTCCTGCCTAAGGGAGTTTAGGTCAGATTGGATTTTAGGAGAGGGAGAGGGGAGACTTATTAAAGTATTTTCCAGATCTCGTATATCTCTCTGAAGCTTTTGTACTTTTTCCCTCTTTTCCTTTTTAATTTTCGTAGAAATATTTATTAAAGTGCCTCTAACAACCGCCTTGTGGGCACACCAGTTGGTTGATGGGTTGGTGACTTCAGGGGGGTTTTCCTTA
This sequence comes from Ranitomeya variabilis, assembly GCF_051348905.1. Classification (NCBI taxonomy): domain Eukaryota; kingdom Metazoa; phylum Chordata; class Amphibia; order Anura; family Dendrobatidae; genus Ranitomeya; species Ranitomeya variabilis. The sequence goes on along the minus strand of NC_135239.1, from coordinate 164,527,668 downwards.
AAGAAGTTAATTATGGCGTTTTGGACCGTAACCATGTGAATGGGGTCGTGGATGATAGAGGAACTGCATTTCCACATTTTAGTGTTTTTTAGGGAAGGTCCAATGGAAATTTCTCCGATGACTGGAGAATGGTCTGACAAAGTCCTGTCTCCAATACTTATCTTTTTGAATTTTTCAAGAGAGAAAATGTCAGATAATATCAGATCAATCCTAGCTGCTGATTGGTGAGTTGAAGAGTAATGGGTGTATTCTCTAGATGTAGAGTTAAGACATCTAAAGGTATCGTACAGCTCATTCTTATCCAACCACCAATTCAGGTCCTGTGAGGCTGGTCTGAGGCCAGAGGAGGAGTCCATTGATCTATCTGGGGTGGAGTTAAAATCACCCAGGAAAAAGAGATTTCCCCTTTTTACCCTGTTGATCCTCCCTAGGAGCTTGGACAGAAATGTAACCTTGTTTTTGTTAGGGGTGTATGTGTTGACCAAAGTGCACACTTGGCCGTTAATACTGCATACCAATATATGGTATCTGCCTTTGGTGTCGATATGTTCTTCGAGGAACTCGAATGGGACCGTATTTCTGATCAGGGTGATCACCCCCGCTTTTTTGCTAGTATCGCAGGCTTCAAAAACATGGGAGAAGTTGCGATGGCCAAAGTAGGGGTGATTGCCCGCCAGAAATTTCGACTCCTGGATACAAACAATGTCTGCCTGCAGTTTGATCAATTCTCTCCATAGAGCGTGTCTTTTTTGGGGACTGTTTAGTCCTCTGACGTTATAAGATACAACTTTGAACGACATTTTAATACAATTTAACAATTTGAACACAAGAGGCTTAGGGTTGTTGTGACTCGAAAAAGGAAAAGCCGGTAAGGAAATAACTGTGGTAAAGACACGAGAATTGTTATGTGGCTTTACCCTGGGGGTTTTCTTGAGTCAACCTGAGCTGAGTAGGTACCTAAAAAAGAAAGAGCTATACCGGTAGGTCAACCAAACTACCTGGAAGAAAGAAAGAAGGGGGAGTTAATACAAATGGACGGGAATAGGGGATATATCCCAAAGTAGATCAAAAGAAGGGAGACCCCTAACGATGTAAAATAGAATTATCCATATGTTGGATTTGTAGTTATTCAACGATTCAAAGATTTGACGAAGTTCATGCCATCTTCAACAGAAAAGATCGGGATTGTTTTACCCCGATGGGAGATTAAAAGTTTCAGTGGGAAACCCCATTTGTAATTGACACCTTTGTCGCGTAAGGCCGTCGTGACTGGCCTAAATTCCCTGCGACCTTCCAGGGTGTCTTTAGAAAAGTCGGGGAAGACTTTAAGGTCCTTGAAGGGTTCCGGGAAAGATTTCCTATCTCTCAGGTATGAAAGTATAGCTTCCTTGGTTCTGAAGAAATGAAGTTTAAGTATAGTATCCCTCGGAAGTTCTGCGGGGACTTTGGGAGGTTTGGGCAGCCGATGGGCCCTATCGATTGTCAAGTCCAAGTCTGAGAAGTCCGGCAAGGCGGATTTGAATATGTCCTTGAGGTGTGATGATAGCTGGTCTTGGGGGACATCTTCTGGAATGCCCCGTATTTTCAGGTTATTCCTCCTGCTTCTGTCCTCGAGGTCAGCCAGCTTAAAGCGCAGGTTTCTCATCTCCATATTGACCCGGTCCAGCTCATTGAAGGAGATTGATGACCTGTGTTCGAGCCTGTTAATTCTCTCCTCATGCTTTGTTAATTGACTATCAATTTTGTCCAGTTTGTCGCAGTATTTTAGGAAATTGTTATCCATTTCCGTTTTCAGACTTTTAACCACTGAATTTAGTCTTTCGTCCATTTTGGCCATTATTTTGTTAACTATGTCGTCAGTGTCTGGCGGGTTGGGGCCAGCTTGAAGGGCAGGACTATCATATTTTGTTTTGCTCTTCAAGGGGGTTGGGTTAGGCGAGGTATCACTGGAGTCAGCCTCCTCCTCAGCTTCCGAGTAGTTTCTTGTAGAGATGTATTTTTCACTTGTTGCTCCTGGATTTGATCTTTTTAGACTGGAAGATGAGTCCATTCTAGTGGGGGAGGACTTGTTGATTGGGGATTTGGAAAATGAATCATATTCCAGTGAATTTGGTAAGTCTCTCCTGGGGGATCTGGATCTACGTCTTGAAGAGGGACGTGTATTGATGCTGGATCTTTCCTGATCCCTGCAGCCTTGGGTTTTGTTTTGAGTATAGCGGGATTTCACTGGGGTGATGGGGGCCGCCTTCCCCTTAGAATTTGTATTATTCATAATTGCAATTGGAAAGTGCAAGGAGAGCAGAATCCGTTGTGTTGGGCTGATATTAGTGTATCACCCCGTATGGTGCGTGCAGATGGGATAAGAGGAAAGGAAACTCCTACTCCTTTACCGGTATCAGTTTTTGTAAGGGATAGAGGGGAGTATGTGCTTTTTGTTTGTTAGCCTCTTCTTTTTTTTTTTTTTTTTTTTCTTTTTTCCAGAGTTCAGTTATAGTTTCGGTTTCAATTTCAGTTTATTTATGTCTGAAGAGGGGTTTATAATCCCTGATTCTAGTTGAAAAATGTGAGAGCAGAGTGGGAGAGCGTTTATGAGAAAGTTTTTGTTGTTATTAGAACAGTGATTTACTGCTATTGCTCTCTGTTGTCTGCACTCACTGGACAACCACAAGATGGTGCCGGCGTAGGGATTCCCAGACAGTGTGACCGGGACTACTTCCAATAAGTTATTCCTATTTGTCCTTAGGAGCTTTCTTTATGTGGTAATAATGGAGTGAGTCTTAAAAGCTGACCCCCTAATTATTGTAGGGGTGAATGTATGGGGTTGTGGCTGGAAAAGTCACTTTATTAGATCTTAGACTGCAGCAGCAGCAGCGGTGGGTGATGAGGGACTATTTTTTCTTGTGTTTCACTGGGGGTGCCTGGAGAGGAGGAGAGAGGGGGCGCGAACCTGCGACCCTCTGATTCCTCAGTGTCTTTCAGCGGCTGTTCCCCTTCTGAATTTATGGGGATTGTGGCTGGATGAATCACTGTATTAGTCCTTTGATTGCCGCAGCAGCGGTGGGTGGTGTAGGACTATTTATCTTTATACTTAACAGTAGGTGCTTATAGGAGAGGGAGGGGCGCGAACCTGCGACCCTCTGCCTCAGTATCGCTCGGCAACCGATCTCTTTGTGAGCCGGGGCTGCCGAGAGGAGGAGAGCTCGTACCGAGGAGCGCGGCGTCGGCGCTCTTATAAAGCCGCCGACCGCCGCACTTCCGGTTTCGGAGAGCGGGTCTCGTCGGCTTAGACGCGCCGGCGTCTCAGAGACAGGGAGCCGGGGAGTGTACCTGGGAGCGGCGGCGCCGCTGCAGCAACGCTCCTGCTGCCTGCTGTTGTGACAGGCGCTGGTGAGGGTCCCAGAGCAGGAAGGATCTTGCGGCTTGGTCTGTGGCAGCACTCCGGTGCAGGCTGCTTCAGGCTATGGTCTGGATCCTCTTGCCTGGGATGGATAGTCAGGGAGGGGTCCTCAGCTTGCGGCTATGGAGGGCTTCCAGAGGGGAGATTATATTATTGGTTAATCCCAGTGGGTGAGAGGCAGATGAGGGGGATCTTCCTGTCCACTATGCGGCCTGTACTTCCGGTTGGTGGGTATCAGGGCCCAGATAAGTTGGTGCAGCTTTAGGGCACAGAAAACAACAAAGTCCTGTAATAATCTTGATAAAAGGAGTCCCAACTGTGTCAGGAGGGATTTAAAAGGGATTATGTGGCATGGGGTCTCCTGGAATGCGTTGTAAAGTCGCTTTTTTGGGAATTTTCCCCAGGAGCTCCCTCTTCACGTGTGCTTCCTCATCAGCACCGAAGCCACGCCCCCCCCCAAGCCCCAGCCTTTGAAGCAGAAGTATTCCAGGAGTTCTGCAACCTGTTCGGATGTACAAAGATAAGAACAACACCGTACCAACCACAGACAAATGGAGACAAGATGCACCAATGGTTCTGGAAGCGTACCACGATGGAGCAGGACACTTCGGATGGAAGAAGTTAGAGATCCTACTATGTGGAAGGTTCTACTGGATTGGCATTAGAAAAGCCATTGAAAAGTGGTGCCGAGAGTGTGGCCCATGCAACCTGTGCAGAAAGGACCGTGACAGCCAGAGGGCTCCCCTACAGCCCATTGTCACCAAACAGCCACATGAACTGGTGGCCTTAGACCACGTGAAGCTAACTCCAAGCTGGTCAGGCTATGCCTATGCTCTGAACATTGTGGACCATTACTCCAGATTCCTGGTAGTCGTACTTGTCAAGGACCAGACAGCGAAGATGGCAGCCAAAGCCTTCCAACAACACTTTTGTCGACCACATGGATATCCAGAGAAAGTACTAACCGACCAAGGCCCAGCCTTTGAAGTGGAAGTGTTCCAGTAGTTCTGCAACCTGCACGGATGTAAGAAGATAAGAACAACACCGTACCACTCACAGACAAATGGTATGTGGGAAAAGATGAATCAAGTGGTAATCGACTTACTGAAAACCTTGCCTTTGGAAGAAAGAAACTTTTGGCCAGAGAAGTTGCCAGACTTGGTAGATCTGTACAATCACATCCCAGTGAATTCCACCAACTGCACTCCAGCCTACCTGATGAGAGGAAGATCTAGCAAATTACCTGTTGAACTTGATATGGGAGTCCTCACACCAGAAACAACATCACCAGATGCAGATTGGGATACTGAGCAGCAATAGAAATACCGTCAGGTACAAGAATGTGTAGAAAGAAGCTTGTCCCAGGTAAGACAAAAACAAGAGCGAAACTACAATCAACATGCCCCTGCAATTCCCTTGTCACCAGGTGAACAAGTGCTAAAAAGAAAAAGAAGAATGCATAAACTTGATGACCAGTGGGAAGCAGAACCATATACCATCCTACTATTCAATTTTGACAACACTAAAGTCTGTCTCATCAGCAGAGATGGAGGAGAAACTTCAACTGCGGTATCTAGAGATCACCTTAAAGTATGCCCTGACAAACTGAGAGACAAGGAAAAAGACCCCAGTACTTCTCAACCTACAGAAGAGGAAGAAAAGAAAATCCATACCATTCTAGGAGATTTCCCCCAGTCTTGGACTCGAGTACATCAAGCTATAGTGATACCTGTCTTGACTTTTCCCCAGTTGGAAATACTAACACAAAATGAGACTCTAGACCAGCAGGCTCAAGTAACAGATGTCACACCAGCAGTGGAACCAGAGAATCCACCCTCTGCTATTGGTGAATCTGTCAAACCCATGGTGAATCTAAGACGTCACAGACGTTCGCCCACTTTACCAATACGATGCAGGCCTACAAGTAGCACAGACACAAGTGGGTTCACAACAACAGACATGTTAGACCAGGAACTACGCAGATCTACCCGTAGTACCAGAGCCCAGATCCCAGCCCGTTACAAGGACTGCTGTCAATAATTGTTGTTATCTGTTTTAAAAATGTTTGCTTATGCTTGTTGCAGGTTTAATATGGACAATAGGGTAATGGACAGTGAATTGCCCAAAAACTGTTATTGTACATAGTTGGCACCCTCAAGGTGCACCCTGGTTCTGCTCACATTGCCAGTGTGGGTATGGCCTTGTTTCTCTACAGACCTGAAGTTAAAACCATCTGGCGCGGTGAACATTGGGTCTGGAAATATGCCTTGTAGCCTGCCCAAACCTATGTTGGGGGTTTATGACGGATCCCTCACTTCACTACTGTTGTTAATGAACAAGGACACCATGGTATAAGACCAGTTGTACTTTTGTAAATATGTTTGCAATGTCTAAGCTAAGTACCTCCCATAAAGGGAAGCCATAGTTTAACCTGTTTTTATGCACTTCAAAAATTTGTATGTCTTTAACCATTTATTGTCTTTTTGTTTTCCCCGTCTGGGAGTACTGGATCTAACGGGGGTAAGTGTAACACACCAGGTAACCGGTTGTTACAGTGGCATTGCTTTCCTCATGGGGAGAGTGATGTCACGCTTGGAAGCAGGGAAGGTCCCTACTGACCGAGTACCACAGGTGGCATCACGAACTTTCCTTATTTCTACAAATCCCTTTAAATACTATCCCTTTAACATGGGTGCCCAGGGCCACGGACCGGGTCACCGCCACCGTGACAATTCCCTTTAAGTAACGGACCCGGTACCCCGTACCCCACGGCCCTGGCGGGCATCTCATTATATACTACGTGGGCTCTGTTATATGCTATGTGGCTGTGCTATATACTACATGGGCTGTCTTATATGCTACATGGCTGTGCTACATACTACATGGGCTGTGTTATATACTACGTGGCTGTGCTATATACTACGTGGCTGTGCTATATACTACATGGGCTGTGTTATATGCTACATGGGCTGTGTTATATACTATGTGGCTGTGCTCTATACTACGTGGCTGTGCTGTACGCTACGTGGCTGTGCTATATGCTACCCATTTCGCACTTTTACAAATGCTCTACGTTAATACTTTCTAATGTTTACTTTAAAAAGTTTTCCATTAAAATATTGTCATATTCAATGTATGCAGTTTTTTCTTTGCAGCAAGTTCAGCTAACAATAAAATGCCTACTGGTAACTGAGGAAGAAGGAGTATGTCACAAAAATTGGCATATAAGGGGTTGACTTATATAAAGCCCCTCTGCTGTATGGTATTGTAGAATTTACAATAGCTATCACTCATGTAAGAAGTGAAATCTGGCATTGTACTATACCTATATTTCTCTGCTGTATCTGTGCATCATGAATCGTGGTATGTGTTAAAGGAGGGGGCACTGAGACTCTTTTGCCCAGGGCCCTCAAAAACCTGGAGCCAGCCCTGAATGCAAGCACTGGGATTCTGGTGCAGAACGCTAGCTGTGATCCTTGATCTCATCGAGACCTGATTGGTTTAGGTCCTGATGAGGTCATCATCATGCTAGCCAATGACAGGAATCTCTGGTAAAGTTTGTTGTAGTCTCTCCTCTGCTCTGATCTTCTGTCAGTGAGCGATCAGCGGAGAAACAGTGTGACAAAAGCCTTGCCTGTGAGCAAACTTGTCTCACTGCAAAAAAAACCAAACACACAAATCAATAGATTCTCCCCTTTCCCAGTTAATCCAGTCAATTTATTAGTTAGGATATAGGGTTAGATACGGTACGTGTTTAGTACAGAATAAGTTGATTATATATAGTAAAATAGATTATTCATAATTAATATACGGTATTTATATTCTTAATATTAAAATAAATCATTAGGGTTAGATTTAGGGTTAGGGTTAGATATATGGTTGATTGTTTTACTTATTATTAGTGGTTTAATTGCTTGACTAATCAGCTACGTCAATCAATTAGTAACATTAATCAATTTCTTACGATAATCAATTAGTTACGTTAAAAAGTAGTTACATTAATCAGATACATCAATCATTTATTTGATTACACTGGTCAATGCAATTTTTCTGGCAAAATGTTTTAAAACATATTTTAAGTCAATTTTGGCTGCTGATTACGAATATGAACTCCGTTTTTGGCTATCACATCAGGATTTCGAGATATTTTCAATTTTTGATGAAAATTACTCCTAATGTTTTATGATAAAAACACATGATTTTCGGTACTACATTTTGTATGTTTTTAATCAAGGAATAACAAAGATTACAAAGTCTATGTACAGCAAATCAAATATACTTCACAGAATTAAACTACAAAATATAAAAACACATATATATGGCACACAGATGAATGACAAATGGCAGTTATTTGAACTTTCTTTTCTTGGCTGGTCTGTGATGTACAGCTTCTGGGTTGTCTCTCATCAAGCTCCAGCAATAGTCAGCCATCATATGTGAGTCCCACCGGCCTTGATACCGTTCTTCCATTGTTTTAATGTCCTGATGAAAACGCTCCCCTTGATCCTCGCTCACATCCCCAAGGTTCTCTGCAAAAAAGTCCAAATGGCTGTGTAAATAGTGAATCTTCATACTCATTCTACATCCAAGATTTCACAGACTCATTAGTAGCTCTTCCACAATCTCTTCATAGTTGTCTGCTTTCTTATTCCGTAGAAAATTCTGCACCACATTACAAAATGCATACTAAGCTCTTTCTTCTGTCTCATTCATTGATGTGATAAAATTTGGGTCTCTCATAAGTGTTCTTATTTGAGGTCCATCAAATATTCCAGCCTTTTTCTTCTCTTCACTAAGACCAGGAAAAGTTGAAAATATATAGTTAAAGCATTCTCCACTGTGATTGAGAGCTTTGACAAACTGTTTCATCAATCCAAGTTTTATGTGTAAGGGAGGAAAGACAATGCCCTTCCTATCCACTAGAGGATCATGGATGACATTCTTATCGCCAGATGCCAAACTCTGTCTTTGAGGCCATTCAGTTTTCACCCAATGCTCTGCTGTAGCTCTACTGTCCCAGTAGCACAGAAAACAAGGGTGTTATCATAAGAAATGGGAATTATGCATGTTCAAAGAAAACAAATATATTCTCACATTTATTGGGAGACTAAATGAAAACGAAATTTACCCTAGTGAACCGTATAAACCGGCACTTTTCATACACTACTTAAATTTATCATGGAATACATGAAAATGGGCTATATACCTATAGCGGAAAAACGTGATGTGATAGAGAAATTATAAGATCAGATTTGAATTCACCAACCTCAAATTAGTCTAAAACTGTTCTTAAAGGGAACCTATCACCCCGTTTTTTAAAGATTAGATAAAAATAGTGTGAAATAGGGGCAGAGCTGGGCTTTACATTAGTGCCTCTTTGATGCCTTTACACCCCTGTTAGGCTGCCCAAATACCTTAGTGAAGTGTCCGTTTTGTCCTGTCACTCAAGCTGGTCAGGTCGGATGGGCGTGGTCACAGCGCTGTTTGTCCCCCAGGATCCTGCTCATCATTACGTTGGTGGCGTAGTGGTGTGCGCATGTCCAGCAGATGAATCCACTGCCCAGGAGATGAATAACGGCGCGGTCTTCGCTATTCAGCCGTTTACCGGTGGGCGTGGCCATCTTTCCTGTGGCCGCGCCTGCGCAGATGGAGCGCTCTGCTGCCCGGGGCTTCAGGAAAATGGCCGCGGGATTCCGCGCGTGCGCAGATGGAGATCGCGGCGGCCATTTTCCTGAAGCCCCGGGCAGCAGAGCGCTCCATCTGCGCAGGCGCGGCCACAGGAAAGATGGCCGCGCCCACCGGTAAACGGCTGAATAGCGAAGACCGCGCCGTTATTCATCTCCTGGGCAGTGGATTCATCTGCTGGACATGCGCACACCACTACGCCACCAACGTAATGATGAGCAGGATCCTGGGGGACAAACAGCGCTGTTACCACGCCCATCCGACCTGACCAGCTTGAGTGACAGGACAAAACGGACACTTCACTAAGGTATTTGGGCAGCCTAACGGGGGTGTAAAGGCACCAAAGAGGCAGTAATGTAAAGCCCAGCTCTGCCCCTATTTCACACTATTTTTATCTAATCTTTAAAAAATGGGGTGATAGGTTCCCTTTAAATCCCATGCCAGAAAATTTTTTTTTGTAGACCAGTGTTATCAATTATTTGCATGATTCTATTAGTTAAGTTAATCAGTTACGCTAATGAGTCCGTTGCGTTAATCAATTAGTTGCGTTGATAACTTTATACATTTTTTGCACTAATATGCACATATAAATACTGAATACAATACTATACGCTGTACACAATTTGATGGGAACATATTTTCTACTAAAATGTAACTAATACTGTAGAGTGCACTTTTATATATATAATAAAATATAAAAAGTAATAAAATGTCACGTCAGTTTTCTATTGCAGAGGAGGCGTATGGCCTTTTATGTTGAAGAAAGTGTAATGTCAGGAGGTTATGATGATTTTGAGAGCTTTAGTTTCAGCGATAGTGATAGCAGAAATGAGCAATTATCCTGATCCATCCTGAAAAACGACAAGGACTAGTACCAGAGAGGCAAATAGCGCTACTGGAGAAATGTCTCCAAGTCAGGAAACAATGGCCAGTACAAGAGATGTCTCTAGTACTAGTGAACTGGCACATGCCAATGTACATGGGACTTTGCCACCTGATGTAGCATTTCCCAGATGGAAGGCTTCGGATTCGGCTACTACATTCAACCCTGATTTTAATGCCATTCCTAGAATAAATATTAGATTTGGAAAATTTTGGACCAGTTTTTTTTTTTTTTAATTTGTTTATGACAGATTGCTAGAGCATATTGTCCTCTGAAAAATCTATATTCTTCTCAATTTATCAGTCAGACTCCACGATCCCATTATGCTAGGGCAAATTTATGGACGCCAACTAATCTTAATGAAATGAGAAAATGTTTAGGATTTACATTTGCCATGGGACTTTTCCATTGTTTTTCCTAGGACCCGCTATGAAATGCTCATGAGATTTTGTCATTTTAATGACAATAGTCAATGTCTGCCCGGAAATGCCCTGAGAATGACAGACTATAATCAGACCCATCATAGAAAAGTTGGCAGAAATGTTCTTAAGGCTCTACACCCCAACACAAAACATTTCTATCTATAAGTCCCTTGTAAAATTCAAAGGAAGACTGAACCTCAAGCAATTAACCCCTTAAGCCCCGAGGGTGGTTTGCATGTTAATGACCGGGCCAATTTTTACAATTCTGACCACTGTCCCTTTATGAGGTTATAACTCTGGAACGCTTCAACGGATCCCGGTGATTCTGACATTGTTTTCTCGAGACATATTGTACTTCATGTTAGTGGTAAAATTTCTTTGATATTACCTGCGTTTATTTGTGAAAAAAGGGAAATTTGGTGAAAATTTAGAAAATTTCGCAATTTTCCAATTTTGAATTTTTATGCCTTTAAATCACAGAGATATTGTCACACAAAATACTTAAAGGGCCACTGTCACCCCCCTCCAGCCGTTATAAACTAAAAGAGCCACCTTGTGCAGCAGTAATGCTGCATTCTAACAAGGTGGCTCTTTTAGTTTTAGGCTCAAGTATACCCAAAATAAAGCGATTTTGTACTTAGGAATCTTTGGAATCCCAGCCCCGCACTGTGTTATGCATTAAACACAGTGCGGGGCTGGGATTCCAAAGGTGGGTGGCCGAACTGCCCGCGCACAGTAGTCCACAGCGCAGGCGCCGGTTTTGAAACCTAAACAGCGCTGAGGGGGCGGCGCCGAAAGACCATGAAGATGTGAGTGACGGCAGAGGAGCGTTTCGAGCTGGGGAGTGAGGACCCGCCTCCCTGGCTAGAGACAGGAATTGTGGCTAAGTATAAAATCGCTTTATTTTGGGTATACTTGAGCCTAAAACTAAAAGAGCCACCTTGTTAGAATGCAGCATTACTGCTGCACAAGGTGGCTCTTTTAGTTTATAAAGGCTGGAGGGGGGTGACAGTGGCCCTTTAATAAGTAACATTTCCCACATGTCTACTTTACATCAGCACAATTTTGGAAACAAAATTTTTTTTCGTCAGGGAGTTATAAGGGTTAAAAGTTGACCAGCAATTTCTCTTTTTTTTTTAGGGACCACATCACATTTGAAGTCATTTTGAGGGGTCTATATGATAGAAAATAACCAAGTGTGACACCATTCTAAAAACTGAAACGCTCAAGGTCTCAAGGTGCTCAAAACCACATTCAAGAAGTTTATTAACCCTTCAGGTGTTTCACAGTAATTTTTGGAATGTTTTTTAAAAAAATGAACATTTAATTTTTTTTCACGAAAAATTTACTTCAGCTCCAATTTGTTTTATTTTACCAAGGGTAACAGGAGAAAATGGACCCCAAAAATTGTTGTACAATTTGTCCTGAGTACCCCGATACCACATATGTGGGGGTAAACCCCTGTTTGGGCACATGGCAGAGCTCGGTAGGGAAGGAGCGCCATTTGACTTTTCAATGCAAAATTGGCTGGAATTGAGATGGGACGCCATGCTGCATTGGGGAGCCACTAATGTGCCTAAACATTGAAACCCCCCACAAGTGACACCATTTTGGAAAGTAGACCCCCTAAGGAACTTATCTAGATGTGTGGTGAGCATTTTGACCCATCAAGTGCTTCACAGAAGTTTATAATGAAGAGCCGTAAAAATAAAAAATAATATTTTTTCACAAAAATGAACTTTTCGCCCTAAAATTTTTTATTTTCCCAAGTTTACCAGAAAAAATTGTACCCCAAATGTTGTTGTGCCATTTTTGTCCTGAGTATGCTGATACCCCATATGTGGGGGTAAACCACTGTTTGGGTGCATGGCAGAGCTCGGAAAGGAAGGAGCGCCGTTTGACTTTTCAATGCAAAATTGGCTGGAATTGAAATGAGACTCCATTTTGCGTTTGGAGAGCCCCTGATGTACCTAAACATTGAAACCCCCCACAAGTGACACCATTTTGGAAAGTAGACCCCCTAAGGATGTTATCTAGATGTGTTGTGAGAGCTTTGAACCCCCAATTGTTTCACTACAGTTTATAAAGTAGAGCCGTGAAAGTAAAAACTATTTTTTTTCCACAAAAATTATTTTTTAGCCCCCAGTTTTGTATTTTCCCAAGGGTAACAGGAGAAATTGGACCCCGAAAGTTGTGCAATTTGTCCTGAGTATGCTGATACTCCATATGTGGGGAGTAACCACCGTTTGGGCACATGGTAGAGCTCAGAAGGGAAGGAAAGCCATTTGGAATGCAGACTTAGATGGAATGGTCTGCATGCGTCACATTACGTTTGCAGAGCCCCTAATGTACCTAAACAGTAGAAACCCCCCACAAGTGACCCCATATTGGAAACTAGACCTCCCAAGGATCTTATCTCGATGTGTTGTGAGAACTTTGAACCCCCAAGTGTTTCACTACAGTTTGGGGAGCCCTGATGTGCCTAAACAGTGGAAACCTCCAATTCTAACTGAAACCCTAACCCAAACACACCCCTAATCCCAACCACACCCCTAACCCCAACCCTAACCACACCCCTAACTCCAACACACCCCTAACCCTAATCCCAACCATAGCCCTAACCACACCTGTAACCCTGACACACCCCTAACCCTAATCCCAACCGTAAATGCAATCCAAACCCTAACCCTAACCCTAGCCCCAACCCTATCCCTAGCCCCAACCCTAGTCCTAACCCTAGCCCCAACCCTAACCCTAGCCCTAACCCTAGCCCTAACCCTAGCCCCAACCCTAGCTCCAACCCTAACCCTAGCCCTAACCCTAATGGGAAAATGGAAATAAATACATTTTTTTAATTTTTTTATTTTTCCCTAACTGATGAAGGATGATGAAGGGTGGTTTGATTTACTTTTATAGCGGGTGTTTTAGCGGATTTTTATGATTAGCAGCTGTCACACACTAAAAGACGCTTTTTATTGCAAAAAATATTTTTTTGCATTACCACATTTTGAGAGCTATAAGTTTTCCATATTTTGGTCCACAGAGTCATGTGAGGTCTTGTTTTTTGCAGGACGAGTTGACGTTTTTATTGGTAACATTTTCGGGCATGTGACATTTTTTGATCGCTTTTTATTCTGATATTTGTGAGGCAGTATGACCAAAAACCAGCTATTCATGAATTTCTTTTGGGAGGGGGGCGTTTATACCGTTCCGCGTTTGGTAAAATGGATAAAGCAGTTTTATTCTTTGGGTCAGTACGATTACAGCGATACCTCATTGATATCATTTTTTTATGTTTTGGCGCTTTTATGCTATAAAAACTATTTTATAGAAAAAAGAATTATTTTTGCATCGCTTTATTCTGAGGACTATAACTTTTTTATTTTTTTGCTGATGATGCTGTATGTCAGCTTGTTTTTTGCGGGACAAGATGACGTATACAGTGGTACCATGGTTATTTATATCTGTGTTTTTGATTGCGTGCTATTCCACTTTTTGTTTGGCAGTATGATAATAAAGCGTTGTTTTTTGCCTCTTTTTTTTTTACAGTGTTCACTGAAGGGGTTAACTAGTGGGACAGTTTTATAGGTCGGGTTGTTACAGACGTGGTGATACTAAATATGTGTACTTTTATTTATTTATTTATTTAGATAAAGGAATGTATTTATGGGAACAATATATGTATATTTTTTTCTTTATTTAGGAATTTTTTTAATTTTTTTTTTACACATCTAAATATTTTTTTTTTACTTTATAACATTGCCCCGGGGGGGGGGGGGGGGATTGGGGAGGCATCATCACGTTATAATCTGACACTTTGCAATGCACTATGTCAGATTACTTTTTCAAGTGGCCAGATATAATTATTTTGTCTTATACAAAAAAAATGCAGGAAATTCAGATACTTTCATTGATTATCAGGAAAAGGTAATTGAAAATCTTGTTTTGCAAAAGGCCCCGCTCATCCATTGGAATCTGAAGTTGTCAAAAGACTCACTAAGTGACATTTGATTGCACTCATTTCAGCAACAGAAACAATAAACAACCCCCAGAGAAGATGTGAATGTACCAAGAGATTAATGAGACATGATACCTGCTCCTATTGCCCACAATGCCCATCATTACCAGCCTTATACCTCACTGACTGCTTTAAAATCTTTCACACGGAACCACGTTTTTGAACTGTATTAATTTATACTGTTTTATCATTCAAGCATATAGTCTATTTAGTGAATGACACATCCGAGTAGACCTTTCTTAACAATTTCCAGGGTGTATGTTTCCTGAGACACAAGCTGCGCACAATATATTAGGCACTACAATGGCATATTTGCAATACAATCTTTGCTCTAAAGCATCCACTGCGTGCTTGTTTCTGGAAATCATCCATTGAGTGAAAATTGTCACAACACCCATAGATGAATTCCGAGAGGAATGTCATTTCCAAAATGGGGTCACTTGAGTGGTGATTCTGTTGTTATGGCACATAGCAGCTCTGCAAATGGATGAACTCCGGTCACCTTACTGACGTCAGCTGCCTGCCTAGCCTTTGCAGGCTTTTAATCATAGGGGTTATCCCACATCATTTTATGAGGGGGTGACCCCTTATTAATAAACAGTAAAGGCTAAGTAGATCCATGGTTATTACCCTCTTCCCAGACTATAAACATCAGCCCCCACCTGTCCGCTTTCCCTCAGCTGGTTAAGAAAAATATAGGAAACATCACAACATTTGTTTCTTTTATTTATTTATTAGCTAGATACATGTACAGTAAGTTAAACACACTGCACTGATTACATAACTCAATGATATCTATTATCTATCTCTGTTTATAAGACTGTTTTATTAGTTAATAAACTAGCGTGAACTGACATAGAGAATTACAGTATGTAAAAGCTGATGCTAAAACCGCATTGCATGCGTATGTCATATGGCTGCTAGGTGAGGGAAAAAAGACACACTTGCATGGAATACAGATGCTAGATGAGAAAAAAAAAACACATGACACTGGCATGACACTCTCCAACTTTTCTGGCTGAGAATCTCAGCTACTTTTTATATGCAGATGTGCATAAGGTCCTGCAATGCCTGCACATGAGGAAAAAGGAAAAAGGAAGAACAAAAAGGAAAAAAGCTGACCATATAGTTCAAAATATTGTAAAGAGAAAAGTTAATTTATTAAGTTAATCAGGTAAAAATAGCAGAAAAAACGACAATGAATAGGATAAAATTTAAAATTAAACAACTAGGACGCAACCCAAGAAAAAATGATAAAGTAACTGGTGAAAGTATGCCAAAATGATATGCTCAACACAGAGAATGGTATATGCAATTGTATGCAACACTGAGCAAGGTTTGTGCAAAATATTTGCTGGTGAAAAAGGTGCTTGAGCAGAGTAACAGGAATGGGTGTTGTCATAAATTCATAATAAATGAGAAAGTGTATACCATTAAAATTTCAAAGCACCAGCTATCAGCAAAGAGTGAGTATGTTTGTGTCAGAGACAGAAGATCATGTGAAGGTGTAAAAAAGTAGGTCCAAAGTGGAGGGTAACTCACAATAACAATGCAGATCTATGGCTCCTGGATGGCGTCCACCCCAACGCGCGTTTCGGCACGCTGCCGGCGCCAGGGGGTGGTTTGACATGAGGAAAAAGACATAGCGATTCAGAAAAACTATCCTATATTTCTAATTGCAGGTATTTGCTAATGTTAGTAATATTACATCTACTACATGTTGGGATAGGATATTGGAGATGGGAATACCCCTTTAAGGCCTCCATTGCTGCACTGTTGGTGTCCTTGTAATGTGCATGAAAAAGGTAAAAGACAATCAGCTCACCTCCTCTATAAAGTAGTAATAACACTTGGTGCAGGGACTTCTCCTCGACAAGACATCCCAGTAAGTAATGTTAACGTTATACCTGCCCGTATCACCCTAACAGGTTCCTTTGTTGGATTTGTTACTGTCAGGATAATTGGGCCAAGACATTTCCTCAGTTACACTTAGAAAGCCTATGGCAGGCAATACTTTACTTCACGCTACAAGCATTCATCCTAAACACACCATTAAATCAATACCTGCGGGTGAATTTATCTGAACAAGAAGAAACTGTAGTGACATTTTCAAATTAATACATGAATTAAAAAAAAACAGACAACGATTAGAGCACCGGGGCTATGACCCCTGGAAATTGGATTGTGTGCAAAACATTGCCAGTTCTCGTGATAGACATCAATTAATTTACAGGCGCTGCTTGTTTGCAAAACAAAATAACAATGACACTACAATCGCCCTACAACGCAGTAATCAATTTCAAGATATTTAACCCTTCATGCCATGGCCATATTCTGTATTGTGGTTTCCTTTTTTTTCCTTGCCTTCTTCCAAGAGCCATAACTCTTTTAATTTTCCATCCACATAACCCGTATGAGGGCTTGTTTCCTTTTTTTTTGCGAGAAGAGTTGTACTTTTGAATGACCTAATAATTTTAATATGTGCTACTGGTTTTCACGGAGTTCTTCAGCAGAACCCCGGCTGTCATAGAAACCAATCGGCGTCCCGCGATCCAGTCATGGTCGTAGTGATTCTAGTAACATGGCTTATCTTAATAATGAAACATTAGTTCCTCGCACATGTTCAATCTATTTGGATTACATGTGTCCAGGCTATACATCCAATATACTTCACGATCCCGTAGTCACCTTTTGATGTCTCCACCTCTTGGAGTTGTAAGTATTCCAAGCACCTGAAATGACAATGCCTCGTGGTTATGCTGTTGAATGGAATGACTAG
The DNA here is from genome assembly GCF_051348905.1 of Ranitomeya variabilis. Classification (NCBI taxonomy): domain Eukaryota; kingdom Metazoa; phylum Chordata; class Amphibia; order Anura; family Dendrobatidae; genus Ranitomeya; species Ranitomeya variabilis. The sequence continues at coordinate 164,510,484 of NC_135239.1, read as the reverse complement.
ATGCATGAGAAATCGCACAATTAGTATCAGATGTATTATAGATATCAGTCAAATGTTCAGAGATGAATTTATTTAATTTCCAAAAGGTGCAACCCATATACATTTTATCACACAAAGAACATTTTGATAATGTATACCACATTTTCACTGTTGCAATTAACCTTAACCCATTTACCCCCAAAGGCTGTTTGCACCTTCATGACCAGGCCAAATTTAACAATTCTGATCACTGTCAATTTATGAGGTAATAACTCTGGAACGCTTCAACAAATTCCACTGATTCTGAGACTGTTTTTTGTAGCATACTGTACTTCATGATAGTCTTTAAATTTCTTCGATATTACTTGAAGTCATTTGTGAAAAAATGTAGCAATTTTCACATTTTTAATTCTTATAACCTTAAAAATGACATATGTCACACAAAACAGTAAATAATAAATAACATTTCTTACATGTCTACTTTACCATTAAAATAATAGTAAAAAAAACACTATATAATTTTGGTATCACTGAAAGAAAACAGATCTTATGCAGGGGGTGTGTCAGGTTAGTGAAGCGTTGTCAGGCTTATATATGTAGGAAACCCAATGAAAAGAGAGTGCGTCATTGCTAGGGGCTGCGGAAGGCAAATTTCTGCGCATAACACTTCGGCTTAGGGTACCGTCTCACAGTTGCACTTTGGTCGCTACGACGGCACGATCCGTGACGTTCCAGCGATATTCATACGATCTCGCTGTGTCTGACACGGTACTGCGATCAGGGATCCCGCTGAGAATCGTACGTCGTAGCAGATCGTTTGAAACTTTATTTCGTCGCTGGATCACCCGCTGTCATCGCTGGATCGGTGTGTGTGACACCGATCCAGCGATGTGTTCGCTTGTATCCAGGGTAAACATCGGGTTACTAAGCGCAGGGCCATGCTTAGTAACCCGATGTTTACCCTGGTTACCATTGTAAATGTAAAAAAAAAACACTACATACTCACCTTCTGATGTCTGTCACGTCCCTCGCTGTCAGCTTCCCGCACTGACTGTGAGCGCCGGCTGTAAAGTAAAAGCAGAGCACAGTGGTGATGTCACCGCTGTGCTGTGCTTTATGGCCGGCACTGACAGTGTCAGTGCGGCGCCCCCACTGCCGCGGGGCCGAGGGGTACCCGGAGCCGGGTCTCTGAGTCTCTGTTCTGGGATTGTCACGGTGGCTAGACCCGGTCCGTGACCCTGCTGGTCAGTGGGAGACGTCCGGTGAAAGAGTGGTGGAGGTATGGGATGATGATGTTGTTGTAGTGCGGTGCAGTAAATAACGAGGACACCAGGTTGCAGTCTCTTTACCTCTTTACTGAAGGTTTTAGAGTCCTCAGTCCAGAGCGCTGTCAACAGGGCTGTCAGAGACCGGCCGGTCCAAAGGCACATCAGGAGTTCTCTTTACAGGTGGGAATCAGTGTCTACCTTCTAGCGCTGGGTGTTGTAGTTCTTCCCTGCTGAGCTCCCGGGATAGTCCTCACAACTGTTTCTGTCTGTCTCTGATGTTCGTTCTCTCTGTCCCCCAGATGATATGGTAGGACGCACCCGTATGACGGGGTAGGCCTGGAGTTCTTCCGGGACCCTAGAGTCGCCCCTCTCCCACAGCTGCCTCCGTTGTCTGCTTAGGTGTTAAGTGAGACAGCCAACCTATATTTGGCTGTCCGGCCGTGGTTTGCAGTAGTACTTAAAGTCTCTTACTTGCTCGGCGTTCCGGCCACCGACTGTTTGCGCCTCAGAAGGATGTTGCCTCGGTCTAACAGCACGACTCCTTCTGGTCCTAATTCCTCTTTACTGTATTCCCGTTGTGCACTGGTTAGTTCTGCTCTGAGGAGTCTGCCAGGATCCCATCCCTGACAGGTCCTCTCACTAGCTCTTCCCAGCTACTTCTCCCTGTCTTCCTGTCCAACCCCCAGTTTTACCAGAGTGTGAGGAGTGGCCTACTAGATAGGACCACCCCCCCTGGTGGCCAGAGTGTGAAGTGTAGTGAGGTGTTACCTGGTCAGAGAAACTCCTTTAGTGCAATCAGACGTACCATAGCTCCCCATAGTGGCGGAGCCACAGTACTGCAACGACCAGGACTCTGGGGCGCTGCACTCCCCCCCGGTTAAATCCAGTACTCCCGGACTGGGAAAACAAGAACAACAATACATGTTAACAGGAAACACAAAATTTTGAAATAGCATAAACAATTAAACATAACAGTGCTTCCCTTTATGGGATGTGAGAACTCTAGAATGTTGCGAAAGTTATGTCATGCACAGTTTATGACTCTCAGTTCAGTGGTTGAAACGGCGGGGACCACGGGTAAACAAAGGGGTCCCCCTTTTTGAAAGTTTTTGAGCAATTCACCGTCCATTACTCTATTGTCCATTTTAAAACCTGTAACAAAAGATATACACACAAACATTCTCAACTAAATAGCAGCCCTTATTAATACCTCCAAGTTTTGTAGCGGAGGGGAGTTTGATTTTGAGTGCTGCGTGTGGACCTTCGCAGCGCAGGGGTTGCTATTGGCCTAACAGGGCCCGCTATGCTTGCTACCGCTGGTGTAGTGCACTGTCTTCTAGCTACACTTCTAGTGAGTCTGGGTAGCACTGGCAGGTTGGGGCTCTCAGAGCTGCTGCTATCAACAGTGGGTACAGCAGATTCACCGATAGCAGAGGGAGGATTTGCCGGTTCAACGGTTGGCATGGCATCTTCAGGTAAGGCTTGTTGAGGTTGCGGAACCGGATGATCTGGTACCACCTGTTGTGAACTATACTTTTTGGCTCCCTCTTGTGGTCACTAGTGGTATGGCACTGGGATTGTCTTTCCCCAGCTTGGTACCCACCTGGTTCGTTAGGCCAGGGGTGTTGCTATTTAAACTTCCTGGATTCTCAGTCTGGTGCCTGGCATCGTTGTAATCAGTTCATTTCTGTTTGCTCCTGTCTGCTGGTCCTGGTTCTTTGCAAGATAAGCTAAGTCCTGCTTCCTTATTTTTGGTTATTTGCATTGTTCTAATTTTTGTCCAGCTTGTACAAAATGTGATTCCTGATATTGCTGGAAGCTCTAGGGGGCTGATATTCTCCCCCCACACCGTTAGTCGGTTCGGGGGTTCTTGAATATTCAGTGTGGATATTTTGATAGGGTTTTTTGCTGACCGTATAAGTCATCTTCCTATATTCTGCTATTAGTCAGTGGGCCTCTCTTTGCTAAAACCTAGTTCATTCTTACGTTTGTCTTTTCTTCTTACCTCACCGTTATAATTGTTGGGGGCTTGTATTTAACTTTGGGGTCTTTCCTCTGGAGGCAAGAAAGGTCTATTTTTCCCTTATAGGGTTAGTTAGTTCTCCGGCTGGCGCGAGACGTCTAGAATCAACGTAGGTACGTTCCCCGGCTACTGATAGTTGTTTGTGCTAGGATCAGGTATACGGTCAGCCTAGTTACCACTGCCCTGTGAGCTGGTTTTTTGTGTTTGCAGACTTTGCTGAAACCTCTGAGACCCTCTGCCATTGGGGTCATAACAGTATGCCAGGCCTAAGTGAATAGTTAATGCATTGCAGAAGTGGGATTAAAAGAAAAGAAATTCTGAGTTTTTTTTTTTTTTTCTTCCTCCCCTTTTTCTCTGAGTGGCTTTAAGCTTTGCTGCAGACATGAATGTCCAGACTCTGATTACTAGTGTGGATTCAGGTGCTGCCCTGAGTCTTATAGACTTGTCGTTTGCCAAGCGCTGTGGTTTTGTTCTGGAGCCTTTAGTAAATCCTATCCCTCTTAGAGGAATTGATGCTACGCCATTGGCGGAAAATAAGCCGCAGTTTTGGACACAAGTGACCATGTGCACGACTCCTGAACATCGGGAGGTGATTTGTTTTCTTGTTCTGCATAAAATGCATGATTTGGTCGTTTTAGGTCTGCCATGGTTACAGACCCATAATCCAGTTTTGGATTGGAGGGCTATGTCTATGTCAAGTTGGGGCTGTCAGGGAATTCATTGCGATTCCCCGCCGGTGTCTATTGCTTCCTCTACTCCTTCAGAAGTTCCTGAGTATTTGTTTGACTATCAGGATGTATTCAATGAGTCCAGGTCCAGTGTTCTTCCTCCTCATAGGGACTGTGACTGCGCTATAGATTTGATTCCGGGTAGTAAATTTCCTAAGGGAAGATTATTTAATCTGTCTGTACCTGAGCATGCCGCAATGCGTTCTTATATCAAGGAGTCTTTGGAGAAGGGGCATATTCGTCCATCCTCTTCCCCTCTTGGTGCGGGATTCTTTTTTGTGGCCAAGAAGGACGGATCTTTGAGACCTTGTATAGACTATCGGCTTCTGAATAAAATCACTGTTAAATTTCAGTATCCTTTGCCTCTATTGTCGGACTTGTTTGCCCGGATTAATGGTGCCAGGTGGTTCACCAAGATAGATCTTCGTGGTGCGTACAACCTTGTGCGTATTAAGCAGGGAGATGAATGGAAAACTGCATTTAATACGCCCGAAGGTCATTTTGAGTACTTGGTGATGCCTTTTGGGCTCTCTAATGCTCCTTCAGTGTTTCAGTCCTTTATGCATGACATCTTCCGGAAGTATCTGGATAAATTTATGATTGTTTATCTGGATGATATTCTGTTTTTTTCTGATGATTGGGACTCTCATGTAAAGCAGGTCAGGATGGTGTTTCAGGTTTTGCGTGAGAATGCTTTGTTTGTGAAGGGCTCAAAGTGTCTCTTTGGAGTGCAGAAGGTTCCCTTTTTGGGTTTTATTTTCTCCCCTTCTGCTGTGGAGATGGACCCAGTCAAGGTCCGAGCTATTCATGATTGGACTCAACCCACGTCTGTTAAGAGTCTTCAGAAGTTCTTGGGTTTTGCTAACTTCTACCGTCGTTTTATCGCTAACTTTTCTAGCGTTGTTAAACCTTTGACGGATATGACCAAGAAAGGTTCTGATGTTGCTAATTGGGCTCCTGCAGCCGTGGAGGCCTTCCAAGAGCTGAAGCGTCGGTTTACTTCGGCGCCTGTTTTGTGTCAGCCTGATGTCTCACTTCCCTTTCAGGTTGAAGTGGATGCTTCTGAGATCGGTGCAGGGGCTGTTTTGTCGCAGAGAGGCTCTGGTTGCTCTGTAATGAGACCATGTGCTTTTTTTTCTAGGAAGTTTTCGCCTGCTGAGCGGAACTATGATGTTGGGAATCGGGAGCTGTTGGCCATGAAGTGGGCATTTGAGGAGTGGCGTCATTGGCTCGAGGGTGCTAAGCATCGTGTGGTGGTCTTGACTGATCACAAAAATCTGATGTATCTCGAGTCTGCTAAGCGCCTGAATCCTAGACAGGCTCGTTGGTCATTGTTTTTCTCCCGTTTTGACTTTGTGGTCTCGTACCTGCCTGGTTCGAAGAATGTGAAGGCTGATGCTCTTTCTAGGAGCTTTGTGCCTGACTCTCCTGGAGTCTCAGAGCCAGCTGGTATTCTTAAAGAGGGAGTAATCTTGTCGGCCATTTCTCCAGATTTGCGACGTGTGTTGCAGAGATTTCAGGCTGGTAGACCTGACTCTTGTCCACCTGACAGACTGTTTGTTCCTGATAAATGGACCAGCAGAGTCATTTCCGAGGTTCATTCCTCGGTGTTGGCAGGGCATCCGGGGATTTTTGGCACCAGAGATTTGGTAGCTAGGTCCTTTTGGTGGCCTTCCTTGTCACGGGATGTGCGGTCATTTGTGCAGTCCTGTGGACTTGTGCTCGGGCTAAGCCTTGCTGTTCTCGTGCCAGCGGGTTGCTTTTGCCCTTGCCTGTCCCGAAGAGGCCTTGGACACACATTTCCATGGATTTCATTTCAGATCTTCCGGTGTCTCAAGGAATGTCTGTCATCTGGGTGGTGTGTGATCGTTTTTCCAAGATGGTCCATTTGGTGTCCTTGCCTAAGTTGCCTTCCTCTTCCGATCTGGTTCCTTTGTTCTTTCAGAATGTGGTTCGTTTGCACAACATTCCTGAGAATATCGTGTCTGACAGAGGATCCCAGTTTGTGTCCAGGTTCTGGCGATCCTTTTGTGCTAAGATGGGCATTGATTTGTCATTTTTGTCTGCCTTTCATCCTCAGACTAATGGCCAAACGGAGCGAACTAATCAGACACTGGAGGCTTATTTGAGGTGTTTTGTTTCTGCAGATCAGGATGATTGGGTGACCTTCTTGCCATTGGCTGAGTTTGCCCTTAATAATCGGGTTAGTTCCGCTACTTTGGTTTCGCCATTTTTCTGCAACTCTGGTTTTCATCCTCGTTTTTCCTCGGGACATGTTGAGCCTTCTGACTGTCCTGGGGTGGATTCCGTGGTGGATAGGTTGCAGCAGATTTGGAATCATGTGGTGGACAACTTAAAGTTGTCACAGGAGAAGGCTCAGCGTTTTGCCAACCGCCGCCGCGGTGTGGGTCCCCGACTTCGTGTTGGGGATTTGGTATGGCTGTCTTCTCGGTTTGTTCCTATGAAGGTCTCCTCTCCTAAATTCAAGCCTCGCTTCATCGGGCCTTATAAGATTTTGGAAATCCTTAATCCAGTGTCCTTTCGTTTGGATCTTCCGGTGTCGTTTTCCATTCACAACGTGTTCCATAGGTCTTTGTTGCGGCGGTACGTTGTGCCTGTGGTTCCTTCTGTTGAGCCTCCTGCTCCGGTGTTGGTTGAGGGCGAGTTGGAGTACGTGGTGGAGAAGATCTTGGATTCTCGTCTCTCTAGACGGAGGCTTCAGTATCTGGTCAAATGGAAGGGCTATGGTCAGGAGGATAATTCCTGGGTGGTCGCCTCTGATGTTCATGCGGCCGATTTGGTTCGTGCCTTTCACGCTGCTCATCCTGATCGCCCTGGTGGTCTTGGTGAGGGTTCGGTGACCCCTCCTTAAAGGGGGGGTACTGTTGTGAACTATACTTTTTGGCTCCCTCTTGTGGTCACTAGTGGTATGGCACTGGGATTGTCTTTCCCCAGCTTGGTACCCACCTGGTTCGTTAGACCAGGGGTGTTGCTATTTAAACTTCCTGGATTCTCAGTCTGGTGCCTGGCATCGTTGTAATCAGTTCATTTCTGTTTGCTCCTGTCTGCTGGTCCTGGTTCTTTGCAAGATAAGCTAAGTCCTGCTTCCTTATTTTTGGTTATTTGCATTGTTCTAATTTTTGTCCAGCTTGTACAAAATGTGATTCCTGATATTGCTGGAAGCTCTAGGGGGCTGATATTCTCCCCCCACACCGTTAGTCGGTTCGGGGGTTCTTGAATATTCAGTGTGGATATTTTGATAGGGTTTTTTGCTGACCGTATAAGTCATCTTCCTATATTCTGCTATTAGTCAGTGGGCCTCTCTTTGCTAAAACCTAGTTCATTCTTACGTTTGTCTTTTCTTCTTACCTCACCATTATTATTTGTTGGGGGCTTGTATTTAACTTTGGGGTCTTTCCTCTGGAGGCAAGAAAGGTCTATTTTTCCCTTATAGGGTTAGTTAGTTCTCCGGCTGGCGCGAGACGTCTAGAATCAACGTAGGTACGTTCCCCGGCTACTGCTAGTTGTTTGTGCTAGGATCAGGTATACGGTCAGCCTAGTTACCACTGCCCTATGAGCTGGTTTTTTGTGTTTGCAGACTTTGCTGAAACCTCTGAGACCCTCTGCCATTGGGGTCATAACAACTCGCCTACCCTGACATGACCCCAGGAGGAGGCAAAAAGAAATGCATGACAAAGTCAGGGACACAGTGCCTGCTTCACACCTTTATGTAGCTAATCACTGGTTTCACAATTTCCAGGTAATTGTTGATGCCTTAATTGATTATCTATGCTGCATCTGTGCATATATTTTCATACACTATGGGATACGGTTTACTGCAGTGGGGAAAATAAGTGTTTGATACATTGCCAATTTTGCAAGTTTTCCCACTTACAAAGATTGGAGAGGTGTGTAAAATTTTATCATTGGTACACTTCAACTGTGTGCAACAGAATCTAAAAAAAAATAATCCAGAAAATCACATTGTATGATTTTGACTTAATTAATTAATTAGCATTTTATTACATGAAATAAGTATTTGATACAATGGAAAAATAGAACTTAACATTTGGTATAAAAACCTTTGTTTGCAATTACACAGGTCAGACATTTCCTGCAGTTCTTGACCAAGTTTGCACACACTGCAGCAGGGATTTTGGCCCACTACTCCATACAGATCTTTTCCAGATCTTTCAAGTTTTGGGGTTGTCACTGGGCAACATTGAGTTTCAACTACCTCCAAAGATTTTCTATTGATTTGAGGTCTCGGGACTGGCTAGGCCACTGCTGGATCTTGAAATACTTCTTATGGAGCCACTCCTTAGTTGCCCTGGCTGTGTGTTTTGGGTCATTGTCATGCTGGAAGGCCCAGCCACGACCCATCTTTAATGCTTTTGCAGCGCCCCAGAGTCCTGGTCGTTGCAGTAATGTCGCTCTTCCACCAGGGGGAGTGATATTACATCTGATGGTACTAAAGGAGTTCACCTTGCCAGGTATCACAGTCACACACTACACTTCACACTCCAGTCCACCAGGGGGAGCAAAGGTTCTATCTACTAGGCCACTCCTCACACACGGGTAAAACTGGTGGGTTGGATAGGAAGTCAGTCAGAAGCTGCCTGGGTTTGACCCAGAGAGGACCTGTCAGGCAGACAGGGGGAGAAGGAGGAACATCTGAGCTGCAGACAGATGGTCCCTGTCAGGGGTGGGGTCCTGACAGAGGCCAAGCACGAGATAGAACGTTACGGAGCTGCGCCTGCACCCCATGCGGCAGCATGCTAAGAAAGGACATGAAGCGAAGTATATTGTGGAGAGTGAGAAACGAAGTCACAGCACAAGGAGATAATACCGGGAGGAGTTCTGCCCCAAGATCGGCAGCCTCTTTCTGAGGCGCGTAGCCGGTGGCCGGAACACCGAGGGAGTAATAGGCTCTACGCATTATTTCAGAGACCGGCAGGACAGTTGATTCCAAGTTGGCTGCCCGACCTTAATACCTATGAAGACACGGAGGCAAATTGTGGGAGAGGGGCATCTCTAGGGTCCCTATAAAATAGCTCCAGGCATAGCCCGTCATACGGGTTGTCCTATCCATATCATCTGGGGGACAGAGAGAGAGAGAACATCAGAAACATCCACGAAAGTTGTTAGGACTATCCCGTGGTGCTCAGCAGGGAGGTACTACAACACACAGGCACTAGTAGGAAGGCTACTGATTTCCACCTGGATAAGGGAACTCTGGATGTGCCTTTGGACCGGCCGGACTCTGCCTGCCCTGTGAACGGTACTCTGGACTGTGGACCTTGAAGTCTTCAGTAAAAGGTAAAGAGACTGCAACCTTTGTGTCCTCGTTATTCATTGCGCCTTACGACGTCCACCATCACCACCTATACAACTGGGAAGCCCTGGGGACATACTTCACCTGTGGGAAGGTACACCATCAAGCTGCCATTCCATCACCCCAGCGGACCCCTAGCAGCGTCGGTCACCCTGACCGAATACCACAGGTGGCGTCACGAACACCATACTAACAACTACACCTTTAATTGGGCACCCCTCAAAAGGGCCACGGACTGGGTTGGGCCTCCGTGACATTGCCAGAACCGAGAGAGATAGACCCGATACCGAGTACCCCATTGCCCTACACGTGGGGGCGCTCCACTTTTACTGAGGGAAGAAGGTTGTTTGCCAAAAATCTGGTGATACATTACCCCATCCATCCTTCCTTCAATGTCGTGCAGTCATCCTGTCTCATTTGCAGAAAAGCACTCCAAAAGTATGATGTTTCACCCTCCATGCTTCACAGTTGGGATGGTGCTCTTGGGGTTGTACTCGTCCTTTTTTCTTCCTCTAAACACAGAGAGTGGAGTTGATACCATAAAGTTCTATTTTGGCCTCATCTGACCACATGACTTTCTCCCATGCCTCCTCCGGATTATCCAAATGGTCAGTGACAAACTTCAAATGGCACTGGACATGTGCTGGCGTGAGCAGGGGGGACCTTGTGTGCCCTGCAGGATTTTAATCCATGGCAGCGTAGTGTGTTACTAATGGTAATGTTTGAGACTGTGGTCCAAGCTCTCTTCAGGGAATTGACCAGGTCCTCCCATGTAGTTCTAGACTGGTTCCTGTCCTTTCTCAGAATCATCCTTACCCCATAAGGTGAGATCTTGCATGGAGTCCTACACCGAGGAAGATTTACAGTCAATACTTGTTTTATAGGTGTTTTTAATTTGTGTGTTAATTTTTAATTTACTATCTTAATAAAATTTGACTTTTATGAATTAATAGATCTCTTTTTTTCTGTGATTATTTAAATCACATTATGTTGAATATATATCCAGTAAACTTGTATACTTTTTTCTTTGGATTCTGCATTCACTTAGTTTGTTCTTGGGACCTTTATTATCTTCCTTGGAACATGATTTACTGTACGTATGCTGGTAGAAGTGTTATCCACCATGATTTAGCTATTTTTTTAATGGACATTGAAAGTACAGAGTAAAATAATATTTGTCTCTGCGTGCTGTCAGATTTTTTCACAGACAGCACTCGGACTGAGAATACTGTCATGTGAACAAACTTTTTCTCCTATGTTCCTTTAAAATAACATTGGAAGTGTTCTGCCTTCCAAACCTCATGCTCTGCATGCAGTTCCTAACTCACTTTTCAATTTCGATAGGGGCATACATTAAAAAACTGTAGGCGTCCACTTGAAATTGTGATTTTTAAATCCATTTTTTAAATTTTTTTTACAATACTTAAGTTTCTCTGGGAATAATCCCTAACTACATCCATATAGAAAATTACTCCTATTCATGACCGATGATGAATAGAAGCAATTCCAACCAACCTTCCCTTTATGTATTCTCGATTGCCTATGACTAGCTCCTGTATAAAAAAAATGTCAGTTTTTACCCTAGAAATTCGCTAGGAGGTATATATCTATACAGCCTGAAGACATAGTCTTATAGTACCATAAAGGCAGCAGAGATGCTTAAACAGTAAGATACTTTCACCTGCTTTCAACCCTATTTTATAAATTGTATAATAACTTTTTCTCACTAATGTTCTAAAACAATTTTCTAATTAGAAATTAAAAGCAAAGGTTTCCAATAGATTAATAGAATTTTCTCATCTTCTTACATGGGTAAAATTGCAAAGTGTTAGTAAGAACAAGCAACTTTGAAATTTACTCTTTCTTAAAGTATGAGCTCATGGTGTCTTTTTCAAGTGGAATCCTGTTTGTCGCACCCTGAAAAGCTCCACCTAATAGAATAAACATATGCACTTCTATGTAAAATCGATGGCGTGTGTGTGTTTGTGTGTGTGTGTGTGTGTGTGTGTGGGGGGGGGGGGGGTCAGTGCAGGCTGCAAGCTTTCTTGAAGAGATGCATTTTCAAGTTACATATGAAAGTTCAGAAATTGGCAGATGATTAGTTGTGTCGGGGCACAGAATTCCAAGGTATGGGGAATGCTCGGAAAGAGTCTTGGAGCCAATTGGGTGAGGAACGTAAAAGTGTGCATGAGGGAAGGAGGTCTTGAGAGGATGGAGACTATTCGTTGCAAGTTAACAGGAGATTAGTTCGGAGATATATGAGGAGACAAATTATGGTAAAAGTTTGAACTGAATACATTGGGGAATTGGGAGCAAATGAAGGGATTTGCAGAGGGTAGAAGTGGGGGTGGAGTGAGGCGAGAAATGGATTAGTTGTGCAGCAGAGTTAAGGATTGACTGGAGAGGTGCGAGAGTGTTACCAGGAAGCCACAGAGGAGGATATTACAGTAGTCTAGGTGGGATATTATGAAGGCCTGCACTAACAATTTAGCAGAATAGTGGTTGAGGAAAGGACAGATTCTCAAAATAATTTTGAATTGGAGGCAGCAGGAGATGGCAAGAACTTGGATATGTGGTTTGAAGGACCGGGCAGAGTTGAGAGTTACTCCGAGGCAGCAGACTTGCGGTACAGGGGAAGGCGTGATATCATTTATTGTGATAGCTCAGGTAGAGGAGTTAAGAGAGATGGATGAAATATGAGGAGTTCAGATTTGTCTACATTGAGCTTTAGGAAGCATGATGAGAAGAAGGAACATATGGCTGATAGAGACTCAGGGATTTTACACAGCAGAGAGGTGACGTCTCAGCCAGAGAGGTAGATCTGAGTATAATCAGCATACAGATGGTACTTGAAGCTATGGGACCTTTGTGGGTTGCCCCAGGCCAAAGGTATAGATTGAGAAGAGTAGGGGTCCCAGAACAGAGCCTTGAGAGAGAGCGGGATGACGAGCTGGTGTGGGAGAGGAGACTCTAAATGTGCAGTTGGAGAGGTATGAGGAGATCCAGGAGTGGGTGAAGTCTTTGATGCCAAGGGAAGAGAGGAATTGGAGTAGGAGGAGGTGGTCGACTGTGTCAAATGCATATGCAGCGCCCCAGAGTCCTGGTCGTTGCAGTACTGACGCTCCGCCGCTAAGGGGAGTGATGGTACATCTGATGGCACTTAAGGAGTTCACCTGACCAGGTATCACAGTCACACTTTACACTTCACATTTTGGCCACCAGGGGGAGCAAAGGGTTCTATGTATTAGGCCACTCCTCACAATCTGGTAAAACTGGGGGCTGGATAGGAAGTTAGGCAGAAGCTGACTGGGTTGGAACCAGGCAACATCCTGTGGCAGAGGGTGTTGCAGGGGAAGATTCAGGGGGGTCTCTGTCAGGGGTGGGATCCTGACAGTGGCCTAGCGAACAGAACGGAACGTTAAGGAGCCGCGCCTGCACTCGAATGCTGTGGCATCCTAAGAAAGGAAAAGAAGCGAGGTTTACTGTGGAGAAGTGAGAAACGAGATCGCAGCAAATGGAGATAAAGCCAGTAGGAGTCGTGCCATAAGATCGAGGCAACATCCTACTGAGGCGCGTAGCGGAACGCCGAGGAAGTATTAGGCTCCAAGCAATACTTCAAACAGCGGCAGGACAGTTAATTTTAGGTTGGCTGTCTCACCTAAATCACCTAAGCAGACATAGGGGGCAATTGTGGGAGAGGGGCGACGCTAGGGTCCCGGAAGAACTCCAGGCCTACTCGTCATACGGGTGCATCCTATCCATATCATCTGGGGGACGGAGAAGAACATCAGAATAGATACGAGTTGTGAGAAAGAAGAACATCAGAAACAGACACAACAGTTGTGAGGACTATCCCGTGGTGCTCAGCAGGGAGGTACTACAACACACAGGCGCTAGAAAGTAGGCACTGATTTCCACCTGCAAAGGAAACTCTGGATGTGCCTTCGGACCGGCCGGTCTCAGCCAGCCCTGTTAGCAGTACTCTGGATTGAGGATCCTGAAGCCTTCAGTAAAGAGGTAAAGAGACTGCAACCCTGTGTCCTCGTTATTCATTGCGACCTGCACCACGCACCATCATCACATCTTTCATTGGACGCCCCTTAGCAGGGTCACGGACCGGGTCTAGCCACCGTGGCAACCCTAGAACCGAGACAGAGAGGCCCGGTACCGAGTACCCCGCGGCCCTGCGTCTGGGGGCGCTCCACATAGGACAGGTCTAGAAGAAGGAGTATAGAGAATTGTCTGTTAGCTTTGACAGTAGGTAGTTAGCAATTTTGGTCAGAACACTTTCGTTGGAATATTGGGAATGGAAGCCGGATTGTAGGTTGTCAAACAGTTAATTAGATGAGAAATGGGAGGAAAGTTCAGCATGGACATGCTGTTCAATGAGTTTGGAGGCAAATGGGAACAGCAATATGGGGCGATAACTAAACGTAGAGGTCAGGTTGAGGAATGACTTCTTTAGGATCGGTGTGATCGTGTCATGTTTGAAAGCAGAAGGGAAAGTACCAAAGGTTTGCAATAGGTTGAAAAGGTGGGTTAGGGCTAGGATAAGTGTAGTGGTGAAGTTGGGGAGGAGATGGGATGGGGTTAAGTGCACAAGTGGTGAAGTGTGATTTAGGCTACTTTCACACATCAGGTTTCTTGCTTCAAGGCAGAATCCGGCTAATGTTTGAAAAAATGGATCCGTTGCAAATAGTGAAAAAAACTGATGCAACAGATCCGTTTTTCTGCTGGATCTGGTTTTTTTTTTTAACATGGAGTTTACAGTGACTTCCTGGAAGAAAGAGAGCGAGAGAGAGAAAAATCAGCATGATTTCAATGGAAAATGCTTGGAAAACCTGATCCGGACGCCAGATTCATTGTTTCACATCTCCGTTTCACGTGTTATTGCCCGGTTCCTTTGTTATGGAAATTTTTGGGTTGGATAAACTTATCCCTATGTGTGTGCTGCGGCCGCTCCCAATAAGACTGAGTATTTTGAGCGCTCAAGGAATGAGACTGCACGCCGTTGTTGTGTCAATAACATTCCATCAATACTGATACTTTATTACTTTATTGTACATACATAGTTTTTATGATAGCATATAGAAAGGAGTGGTTAGGGGTTGTTAGGGGTGGTTAGTTAATTACCATATTGTCCAGCTCCTCTGTCATTGGTTATCTAAACATATATGGAATATTGTGATTAATGCTCATATGACTGCTGACCAAGCAACTAAAATGTAGCTCTCTGCATGTAGGACAGAGTTGAGACATTTGATCAGCAGTTAACCCCTTCATGACCCAGCCTATTTTGGCCTTAATGACCTTGCCGTTTTTTGCAATTCTGACCAGTGTCCCTTTATGAGGTAATAACTCAGGAACGCCTCAACGGATCCTAGCGATTCTGAGATTGTTTTTTCGTGACATATTGGGCTTCATGTTAGTGGTAAATTTAGGTCGATAATTTCTGAGTTTATGTGTGAAAAAAACGGAAATTTGGCGAAAATTTTGAAAATTTCGCAATTTTCACATTTTGAATTTTTATTCTGTTAAACCAGAGAGTTATGTGACACAAAATAGTTAATAAATAAAATTTCCCACATGTCTACTTTACATCAGCAGAATTTTGGAAACAAATTTTTTTTTTGCTAGGAAGTTATAAGGGTTAAAATTTGACCAGGGATTTCTCATTTTTACAACAAAATTTCCAAAACCATTTTTTTAGGGACCACCTCACATTTGAAGTCAGTTTGAGGGTTCTATATGGCTTAAAATACCCAAAAGTGACACCATTCTAAAAACTGCACCCCTCAAGGTGCTCAAAACCACATTCAAGAAGTTTATTAACCCTTCAGGTGTTTCACAGCAGCAGAAGCAACATGGAAGTAAAAAATGAACATTTAACTTTTTAGTCACAAAAATGATCTTTTAGCAACAATTTTTTTATTTTCCCAAGGGTAAAAGGAGAAACTGGACCACGAACGTTGTTGTCCAATTTGTCCTGAGTACGCTGATACCTCACATGTGGGGGTAAACCACTGTTTGGGCGCACGGCAGGGCTCGGAAGGGAAGGCACGCCATTTGGCTTTTTGAATGGAAAATTAGCTCCAATCATTAGCGGACACCATGTCGCGTTTGGAGAGCCCCTGTGTGCCTAAACATTGGAGCTCCCCACAAGTGACTCCATTTTGGAAACTAGACCCCCAAGGGAACTTATCTAGATGTGTGGTGAGCAGTTTGAACCCCCAAGTGCTTCACAGAAGTTTATAACACAGAGCCGTGAAAATAATAAATGTGTTTCCTTTCCTCAAAAATATTTTTTTAGCCCAGAATTTTTTATTTTTGCAAGGGTAACAGGAGAAATTTGACCCCAAAAGTTGTTGTCCAGTTTCTCCTGAGTACGCTGATACCCCATATGTGGGGGTAAACCACTGTTTGGGCACATGCCGGGGCTCGGAAGGGAAGTAGTGACGTTTTGGAATGCAGACTTTGATGAAATGGTCTGCGGGCGTGATGTTGCGTTTGCAAAGCCCCTGATGTACCTAAACAGTAGAAACCCCCCACAAGTGACCCCATTTTGGAAACTAGACCCCCCAAGGAACTTCCGTACCCGGGACCAAACCTGGTTATCCCGGTTACAGGATGTGTTTAAGGAGGATGCCAATGTTGTTTTAACTTCCGACAGAGGGGACTCTGGGGAGAGGATTGTTAGATTGAAGTCACTGTTGTACAGAAGGACTAAGCTGTGGTGGAATAGGGCTTCGTTAGGTCAATATTTGTCTCGCAACTTAATACCCAGAGGCCTGCGGGTCCAGATTTTTCCTTCTTTTATAGTAGACGATGAAATTTTCAAAGGAAAATGGGAGGATTTGGCTACTAAGTGCTCCAGGGGGTTTATTGACTTACTTATGGGACTGGATGAGATGAAATTGGGAGAGATTGAAAAGGAGATTGATACCCTCCAGTCTCAATTCAAGGATGATCTGACAACTGAGGCTTTAGTTAAATTAAATGGAGATTTGGACAAAGATTTTTTGAGGTGGGAACAAGAGATTGGCGCAGTGAAAACGAAAAAGCTACAGAGGGATAACTCTGATTATTTAGATAATAAAGTATACCGATGGAGAAATAATAACATAAGGGGTCGTCCACGATTTCAATCCCGATCTGGTTCCATATCGTCTGGAACTTCCATCGATGAATCAAGTGTGGCATCTGATCACTCTAGGAATAAGCAGCCTATTAGAAAAATACAACCTGGCAGGGTCGCCAAGAAACGAAATTTCAACAAGAACAAATTTACCTCAGCAGCGACATATGACTGCAAGTCCAAATCCTCCGATTTGGAGGTAATTAACTTATCATCCCATCACCTCTCCGAAACACAAGTAGAACTGTTGAAATTAGGTTTAAATTTTGTACCTTGTAACAATTTCGACTTTTTTACAGTCTTAAAGGACACTCATTTGTTCTGTCGAAAGCTGATACTTAAGAAATTATACAGCCAAAGGGACTCTAATCAAGATATATCCATGGATGTGGAACGTGAGGCATTGGAGGATTTGTTGAGGGAACAGGAGTCTGAATCCCCAGGTAAATTTCCTATGTCGGTTGTGTCCAGATCTCTCTCCTTCCCTCCCTTGTCTCTGTGTCCACAAATTGAGATTTTTTGTAGACTTGTAACAGAGGATCTCAAGAAGATATCAAATTTTAGATGTAATGATAATCTTACGTATACACAAAGAAGAGCTCTGAGAGAATTACAGGCATTAGATTCAGTGGTCTTTAAGCCAGCAGATAAGGGAGGGAATGTGGTTATCTGGCCAACCGACAAATATGAGAAAGAGGCATTTCGCCAGCTTAGGAACAAAACCACGTATCGTGTTTTGCCTCGTAATCCCTTACAATCCTTTACCAATGAACTGGAGGTGATCCTATCTTATGCCGGGGAGTCAGGGATGGTCCCTAAGAAGGTCCTTGATGGCCTCCTTCCAAAATATCCTAAGATAGCCACTTTCTATTTACTGCCGAAGGTGCACAAAGACGCTGTTAATCCCCCTGGCAGACCAATTGTCTCTGGCATGGGAGGTTTGTGTGACAACGTGTGTAAATTCATTGATTACTACTTAAAGCCACTCGTGGAGACGCTTCCCTCCTATGTCAGGGACACCACTGATGTTTTAACAAGGGTCGATGGCCTGTCCCTCGAGGCGGGTATGCTCTTGGTTACTATAGATATAGAATCACTATACACGTCAATTAGACATAGTGATGGACTGAGGGCGGCACGCTTTTTTCTCGAGACGGCCAACTGGGATGGACATTTTTCGGAATTTATTTTAGAGTTATTGGAATTTGTTTTGACACATAACTTTTTTGTTTTCAAGGATAAATTTTTTTTACAGTTACAAGGTACTGCAATGGGCGCGGCGTGTGCTCCGTCTTATGCTAACCTATTTTTGGGGTACTGGGAAAGAACCATCTTCCAGGGGGACGGGGCGCACGCCGCGGACCAAGTGGTGGGCTGGTTTCGTTACATCGATGATGTACTTATGATCTGGAATGGTGACGAGACCAGCCTGACCCAGTTTATGCAGTACCTTAATCAAAATTGTTTTAATTTGAAATTTACCTATTGTTGGCACAAAACTCGGATTAACTTTTTGGATATTACACTTTGTGTTGCCGGGGATGGCTCTATAGAGACGGATCTCTATCGTAAAGAGACGGCTGTCAATTCTTTGCTTCATGCATCCTCGGCACACAATTATTCAACTATTAAGGCCATCCCAGTTGGCCAATTCTTGAGGAACAGGCGTGTCTGCTCCACAGAGGCCTGCTTCGAGGGACAGTCTGCGACTCTTTCAGACAGGTTTAAAGCCAGGGGGTACAGTCGTCGGTGCATCAAGGCAGGTTATAGACGGGCAAAACAGACCCGGAGAGAGGATCTGTTAGTACCATCTAAGAAGACTCAGAAAGTAGGGGACCCTGAGATACGGTTTATCTCCACAGCAAACTGCCGGTGGGATCGGATCCGTGATATTTTGACCAAACATTGGTCGGTGTTGATGACGGATAATGTTTTGGCCAAATACTTGTCTCCAGCCCCATGCATGGTACAGCGCAGGGGAAGAAACCTTAAAGACAGTCTGGTGAAGAGCCATTATGTGGCAAAATGTGATACTTTCTTGGCAAGGATGAATCCCAGACTGGGTTGCTTCCCCTGTGGGTCATGCGTCGCGTGTCCTAACATCCTTAGATGTGGGACCTTATCATCATCTGATGGGAGCAGGGAATGTACAATTCGTGAATACATCTCTTGTAATTCCACCCATGTGGTATATTACGCTACATGTCCCTGCTCCCTGATCTATATTGGTCTCACGTCTAGGGAGTTGAAGGTTAGGACGCGCGAGCATGTTCGGGATATTTTGGCCGCAAAGGAGACGAAAGATATTTCAACTTTGAAAACCCTACCAAGGCATTTCCGCGTCCACCACGGATCCGATCCCGCCGGTTTAAAAGTGAGGGGCATTGATAGGATTCACGGGGGTATCAGGGGTGGCAATCTTAAACAACTTCTTGCGCAATGTGAATGTAGGTGGATTGTCACCCTTGATACCATGTCCCCCAAGGGACTCAACGAACAACTAAGCTTCGTTCCATTTTTATGACATAATATTTTACCCTCTATGGGTAATTTTTATGATTGACCCGTGTTCCAACGCAGCTTGGTCCTTACTGGAGTATTTTGGTGCTGTTTATTTCATCCAGTTTTTCATTCAGTATTCTGTGCAATTTTTGATTATCGTTACACATCCTCTTCCCAGAGGATTCCCCTCCATATTTTTAATTCCTTATACTAATATGTTTGTCTTTCTTGTTTTTAGTTATTTTATTTATGGGACGCTGCCATAATGTAATCCACCATGCGATCACCTACCGGACCTACTTGAGATCCTTAGATGTACTGGAATAATGATCATATGACATTATTGGAGATAATATGAATATAATAACTGCGTGTTGTATTATGTGCAATACTATTGTCATTTGTGTAATGTATTATATGTGTTTGCTTCAATTTTCATTATTTCTTATTTTTTATATTTATCATTTTTTTTTTTTTATATATATATTTAATTTTTTTTTTTTTTTTTTTATATATATTTATTTCTGCAACATATGCACGTAGTGTTCACTGTATTTTTGTGGTATATACATTTCAATTATGTATTGTTCGCTCCTCTTTTTAGCATATCGTTATGGTTTCACTAAGTATGTGTTTTTAATTTATATTGTGGTTGGGGAAGTTTCATCACCCTTGACTACACTTTATTAGAGTTGATCATGCATCACATTTTGAACGTTTAGGTCATTACTTTTCAGTCACCTCCATGGTTTCCCATGGATCTTTATGGTGTGCATTTAGGTATAGTCAGCACATCTTCTATGGTCCTTGAAAAGGACATTTTGAGATTTAAATAATGTTGTTTATACTTCACACAGTAGTCTTTAACACCGTTTTGTATGCGGTGATTTATGTCTTTAATGGTTTCTGGTTGCAATTGTTTTTTATTTTCACTCATTTATTTTTTATTATTTATTTTTTATTATTTATTATTTATTATTTATTATTTATTATTTATTATTTCTTTTTTTTTATTTTTTATTTTTATTGTTATTTTTTATTTTTTATTTGTTGTTATTTTTTATTTTTTTATTATTTATTATTTATTTTTTATTCTTTATTTATTTATTATTATTTTTTATTATTTTTTTTTATTTTTTATTATTTATTATTTATTATTTATTATTTTTTATTATTTATTTATTATTCTTTATTTTCTCTTATTTTTCTGAGTGTTTATCAATTATTTATTATTTGTATTTATTATTTATTATTTATTTATTTATTTTTTATTGTTTATTTATATATTAGCTATCCGGAATTTTATTTATTAGAGATTTCTCTGATAAAGGCAGCTAGTATTGTCTTTTGTACTAGGTTGTTGGCCTGTGTGCACACGCAGCTTCCAACATGACTTAATATGCAGTGTTCTCAATGGCTTTTGATCATTGCCGTTTTCTAGTTAATATATGTTAGGTATATGGTATCTTACCCATTAGATTTCACCTTGAAAATGGCGGCCTCCATGGTCTCCGGTGGGAGGACTTAGGGCTGTGCGCGCACGTGCTCTGGCTTCCATGCTTCTGACTTCCTGGGCGGTTATCATTACACGCCGCACACACACCAGGTGACGTCATTGAGCGGATTTCCGCCCCCTGTGTGTGCGGCGTTGACGATCGCCGGGTACAATGGAGCCGGATCCCAGGCAGGTGCGCGCCGTTATGCCTGATGTGATTTCCGGTCTGCGTCCTATTTTAATTGGTGAGAGAGCAAGCTACTAACAAACCCCTTTTGAGAAAGCGACCGCGAAACGTGCGTCAGGGGGTAGCGTGTGGAGCACGGTGGGACATCCAGATTCAATGGGTAAGCTGCTGCATATGATCTGAACTGTTTGACCGGGGTAGCACTACGGCACCTTAGGTAACTATGTTAAATTGCACTACCGCACTTTTGTTCAGTAATTGATGTATGGAGATTTGGGCAACTGCCATAGAGCATTCTTACATTATGATCCCCATACAGCAGCACCTGTGAGGTGATGTGATAGGTCTCCTACCTGCTCCGCCACTACTTTTTGTTTTCCTCCTTTTCACTTTCTGTTATAGATGTATTGTATTGATTATGGATTATTTGTATTGAGATTTATTATATGAGATTAATAAAATTATATATATATTTTTTAAAAAATGTGTATTTGGACTTTTATACTCCGTTTCTTTGTTTTGTATTTATTGGGGAGTTGCCTAAACTGTCCTAAAGGTGTGGACAGAAATATAGGGAGAGATGCTATAATTTTATGCTCTCGGCCGAAAACATATATTGATTTTTGTAAGTTTTGTATTGGGTTATCTAGATGTGTGGTGAGCATGTTCAACCCCCAAGTGCTTCACAGAAGTTTACAACGCAGAGCCGTGAAAATAAAAAATATTTTTTATTTCCTCAAAAAAGATGTTTTAGCAAGCAATTTTTTATTTTCAAATGGGAAACAGGAGAAATTGGACCCCAATATTTGTTGCCCAGTTTGTTGTGAGTACGCTGATACCCCATATCTGGGGGTAAACCACTGTTTGGGCACACGTCAGGGCTCGGAAGGGAAGTAGTGACATTTGAAATGCAGACTTTGATGGAATGGTCTGCGGGCGTCACATTGCATTTGTAGAGCCCCTGATGTGCCTAAACAGTAGAAACCCCCCACAAGTGACCCCATTTTGGAAACTAGACCCCCCAAGGAACTTATCTAGATGTGTGGTGAGCACGTTCAACCCCCAAGTGCTTCACAGAAGTTTATAACGCAGAGCCGTGAAAATAAAAAATAATTGTTCTTTCCTCAAAAATTATGTTTTAGCAAGTAATTTTTTATTTTTGCAAGGGTAACAGGAGAAATTGGACCCCAATATTTGTTGCCCAGTTTGTCCTGAGTACGCTGGTACCCCATATGTGGGGGTAAACCACTGTTTGGGTGCACTTCGGGGCTTGGAAGGGAGGGAGCACCATTTGACTTTTTGAACGCAAGATTGGCTGGAATCAATTGGTGGCGCCATGTTGCGTTTGGAGACCCCTGATGTGCCTAAACAGTGGAAACCCCTCAATTCTAACTTCAACAATAACCCCAACACACCCCTAATCCTAATCCCAACTGTAGCCATAACCCTAATCACAACCCTAACCCCAACACACCCCTAACCACAACCCTAACCCCAACACACCCGTAACCCTAATTCCAACCCTAACCCTAATCCTAACCCTAATCCCAACCCTAACCCTAATCCCAACCCTAACCACAACTGTAACCCCAACACACCCCTAACCCTATCCGTAACCCTAACCACAAGCCTAATCTTAACCCTATTTCCAACCCTAGACCTAATTCCAACCCTAACTCTAATTCCAACCCTAACCCTAAGGCTATGTGCCCACTTTGCGGATTCGTGTGAGATTTTTCCACACGATTTTTGAAAAATCTGCAGGTAAAAGGCACTGCGTTTTACCTGCGGATTTACAGCGGATTTCCAGTGTTTTTTTGTGCGGATTTCACCTGCGGATTCCTATTGAGGAACAGGTGTAAAACGCTGCGGAATCCGCACAAAGAATTGACATGCTGCGGAAAATACAACGCAGCGTTTCTGCACGGAATTTTCCGCACCATGGGCACAGCGGATTTGGTTTTCCATAGGGGTACATGGTACTGTAAACCTGATGGAAAACTGCTACGAATTTGCAGCGGCCAATCCGCTGCGGATCCGTGGCCAATCCGCGGCCAATCCGCTGCGGATCCGCAGCCAAATCCGCACTGTGTGCACATGCCATAACCCTAACCCTACCCCTAACCCTACCCCTAGTTCTAACCCTAGTTCTAACCCTAACCCTAGTGGAAAAAGAAAAAAAAATATTTTCTTTATTTTATTATTGTCCCTACCTATGGGGGTGATAAAGGGGGGGTTTATTTATTATTTTTTATTTTGATCGCTGTGATAGAACCTATCACAGTGGTCAAAATGTACTTGTAACAAATCTGCCGGCCGGCAGATTCGGCGGGCGCACTGCGCATGCGCCCGCCATTTTGGAAGATGGCGGCGCCCATGGAGAAGACGGACGGTGTTATGATCCTTAGTGGCTTAGGATCACAAATCTGACCAGCTAAGTAACAGAACGTAGGACGAGCTCTGGGGATGTGGTAACTGGATTGACCGAAAACCTGATCCTAACAGCACACACTATAGGCAGCCGTGGAACGTTCCTAAAATCCTAGATGTCTCTTCACAGCCTGAGAAACTGACTACCCCTAGAGAGAAATAGAAGCCTCACTTGCCTCAGAGAAATAACCCCAAAGTTTAGAACAGCCCCCCACAAATAATAACGGTGAGTAAATGAGAAAGCACAAACGCAGTAATGAAAACAGGTTCAGCAAAGGAGGCCTGCTAATCACTAAATAGACAGAGGACAGTAAAGAATCTATGCGGTCAGTACAAAACCCTATCCAAAAATATCCACGCAAAGGATGCAAGAACCCCCACACCAACTAACAATGTGAGGGGAGAACCTCAGCACCCCAGAGCTACCAGCAAGCAAAAAGATCACATATTAGCAAGCTGGACTGAACTCATCATATACTGAGAAAACATATAGAACACATATGAGCAAAAATGAACTAGCAAAAACTTAGCTTCTCTTGGAGAGCCAGATCACGAATGAAGTCAGGAGAGACCAAGACCAGCACTCAACGACAGCAGGCAAAGAGTGAAGGTCCAGGTGAGTTAAATAGAACACCTGAATAGCAGGTGACGAGGCAGCTGATCCCAGCCACAGACCTGCAGAATAACAAAATAGCCACCAGAGGGAGCCCAAAGATAGAACTCACACAGTACCACTCACGACCACAGGAGGGAGTCCGAAAACAGAGTTCACAACAGTACCCCCCCTTGAGGAGGGATCACCAAACCCTCATCAGAGCCCCCAGGGCTATCAGGATGAGCCACATGAAAGGCACGAACCAAATCGGCCGCATGAACATCAGAGGCGACAACCCAGGAATTATCCTCCTGACCATAGCCCTTCCACTTAACCAAGTACTGAAGCCTCCGCCTTGAAATACAAGAATCCAAGATCTTCTCCACCACGTACTCCAATTCTCCCTCAACCAGCACCGGGGCAGGAGGATCAAC
Organism: Ranitomeya variabilis; assembly: GCF_051348905.1. Classification (NCBI taxonomy): domain Eukaryota; kingdom Metazoa; phylum Chordata; class Amphibia; order Anura; family Dendrobatidae; genus Ranitomeya; species Ranitomeya variabilis. The sequence continues at coordinate 164,486,373 of NC_135239.1, read as the reverse complement.
CGAAGGAACCACAGGCACCACATACCTCCGCAACAAAGACCTATGGAACACATTATGAATGGCAAACGATGCTGGGAGGTCTAAACGAAATGACACCGGGTTGAGGATTTTCAAAATTTTATGAGGACCGATGAAATGAGGCTTAAACTTAGGAGAAGAAACCTTCATAGGAACATAACGAGAAGACAACCACACCAAATCCCCCACACGAAGTCTGGGACCCACACAGCGACGGCGGTTAGCAAAGCGCTGAGCCTTCTCTTGTGACAACGTCAAATTGTCCACCACATGGTTCCAAATCTGCTGCAACCTATCCACCACAGAATCTACCCCAGGACAGTCAGAAGACTCAACCTGACCCGAGGAAAAACGAGGATCAAAACCAGAATTACAAAAAAAAGGCGAAACCAAAGTAGCAGAACTAGCCCGATTAGGGCAAACTCAGCCAATGGCAAAAAAGTCACCCAGTCATCCTGATCAGCAGAAACAAAACATCTTAAATAAGTCTCCAAGGTCTGATTAGTTTGCTCTGTTTGGCCATTCGTCTGAGGATGGAAGGCCGACGAAAAAGATAAATCAATGCCCATCTTAGCACAAAAGGACCGCCAAAATCTGGACACAAACTGGGATCCTCTGTCAGACACAATATTTTCAGGGATGCCATGCAAACGAACCACATTCTGAAAAAACAACGGAACCAAATCGGAGGAGGAAGGCAACTTAGGCAAAGGCACCAAATGGACCATTTTAGAAAAATGATCACAAACCACCCAGATGACAGACTTTCTCTGAGAAACTGGAAGATCCGAAATAAAATCCATAGAAATATGCGTCCAAGGCCTCTTCGGAACTGGCAAAGGCAAAAGCAATCCACTGGCACGAGAACAGCAAGGCTTAGCCCGAGCACAAATCCCACAGGACTGCACAAAGGAACGCACATCCCGCGACAAGGAAGGCCACCAGAAGGACCTAGCCACCAAATCTCTGGTACCAAAAATCCCAGGATGACCCGCCAACACCGAATAATGAACCTCGGAAATAACTCTGCTGGTCCATCTATCTGGGACAAACAGTCTCTCTGGTGGACAACGGTCAGGTCTATCCGCCTGAAATTCCTGCAACACCCGTCGCAAATCTGGGGAAATGGCAGACAAAATCACCCCCTCTCTGAGGACACCAGCCGGCACTGAAACTCCAGGAGAGTCAGGCACAAAACTCCTAGAAAGAGCATCAGCCTTCACATTCTTCGAACCAGGAAGGTACGAAACCACGAAATCAAAACGGGAGAAAAACAGCGACCATCGAGCCTGTCTAGGATTTAACCGTTTGGCAGACTTGAGACAAATCAAATTTTTGTGATCAGTCAAGACCACCACACGATGCTTAGCTCCCTCTAGCCAATGTCGCCACTCCTCAAATGCCCACTTCATTGCCAACAACTCCCGATTACCAACGTCATAATTCCGCTCGGCAGGTGAAAATTTTCTTGAAAAGAAGGCACATGGCTTCATCACAGAGCCATCAGAGCTTCTCTGCGACAAAACAGCCCCTGCTCCAATCTCGGAAGCATCAACCTCGACCTGGAAGGGAAGAGAGACATCTGGCTGACATAAGACTGGAGCTGAAGAAAATCGGCGCTTCAGCTCCTGAAAGGCCTCCACGGCCGCAGGAGACCAGTTAGTCACATCAGAACCCTTCTTGGTCAAATCCGTCAAAGGCTTAACCACCGCAGAAAAATTAGCGATGAAGCGACGGTAAAAATTAGCAAAACCCAAGAACTTCTGAAGACTCTTAAGCGATGTAAGTTGAGTCCAATCACGAATAGCCTGGACCTTGACTGGGTCCATCTCAATAGTAGAAGGAGAAAAAATAAAGCCCAAAAAGGAAACCTTCTGGACTCCGAAGAGACATTTTGAGCCCTTCACAAATAAGGCATTGGCACGCAGGACCTGAAATATCATCCTGACCTGCTTCACATGAGACTCCCAATCATCAGAAAAGACCAAAATATCATCTAGATACACAATCATAAATTTATCCAGATATTCTCGGAAGATGTCGTGCATAAAGGACTGAAAGACAGAAGGGGCATTAGAAAGTCCAAAAGGCATCACCAAGTACTCAAAATGGCCTTCGGGCGTATTAAATGCTGTTTTCCATTCATCGCCCTGCTTTATACGCACAAGATTATACGCACCACGAAGATCTATCTTGGTGAACCAACTAGACCCCCTAATCCGAGCAAACAGATCAGACAACAATGGCAAAGGGTATTGAAATTTGACCGTGATTTTATTTAGAAGGCGATAATCTATACAGGGTCTCAAAGAACCATCCTTCTTGGCCACAAAAAAGAATCCTGCACCAAGAGGGGACGAGGACCGGCGAATATGTCCTTTCTCCAAAGACTCCTTTACATAACTCCGCATAGCGGCATGTTCTGGCACAGACAAATTAAACAGTCGTCCCTTAGGGAACTTACTACCAGGAATCAAATTTATAGCACAATCACAATCCCTATGAGGAGGTAGGGCACTGGATTTGGGCTCATCAAATACATCCTGGTAGTCTGACAAAAACTCAGGGACTTCAGAAGGAGTAGAGGAAGCAATTGATACCAAAGGAGCATCACCATGAATTCCCTGACAACCCCAGCTTAACACAGACATTGCTTTCCAATCCAAGACTGGATTATGAGCCTGCAGCCATGGCAGACCCAACACGACAACGTCATGCAGATTATATAACACAAGAAAGCGAATCACCTCCTGATGTGTAGGAGTCATACACATGGTCACTTGAGTCCAGTATTGAGGTTTATTCTTGGCCAATGGCGTAGCATCAATTCCCTTCAATGGAATAGGGAACTGCAAAGGCTCCAAGACAAAACCACAGCGCCTGGCGAATGACAAATCCATCAGATTCAGGGCAGCACCTGAATCCACAAAAGCCATCACAGGGTAGGATGACAGAGAGCAAATCAAAGTAACAGACAAAATGAATTTAGGCTGTAAAGTACCAATGGTGACAGATTTAACCTAGACCTAAACCTAGATCTATCTCCAGAAAACAACTCAGGGATAGGTATTTTAGGCTCTGACATAGGACTGTGAACGACATAGTCCTGAATGCTTTGTACCCTTGCAGTAAGCTGATCCATATTAGAAGTCAAACTCTGAATATCCATGTCTGCAGCTGAATTCAGAGCCACCCAGAGATTAAGGGGAGGAGAGAAGCAAGACAAACTGCAGCAAAGAAAAAAAAATGCGCTCAGGACTTCTCTTATCCCGCTTCTGCGATGCATTTAACACTTTCGGGCCAGCTGTACTGTTATGATCCTTAGTGGCTTAGGAACACAAATCTGACCAGATAAGTAACAGAACGTAGGACGAGCTCTGGGGATGTGGTAACTGGATTGACCGCAAACCTGATCCTAACCGCACACACTATAGGCAGCCGTGGAATGTTCCTAAAATCCTAGACGTCTCTTCACAGCCTGAGAAACTGACTACCCCTAGAGAGAAATAGAAGCCTCACTTGCCTCAGAGAAATAACCCCAAAGTTTAGAACAGCCCCCCACAAATAATAACGGTGAGTAAAGGAGAAAGCACAAACGCAGTAATGAAAACAGGTTCAGCAAAGGAGGCCCGCTAATCACTAAATAGACAGAGGACAGTAAAGAATCTATGCGGTCAGTACAAAACCCTATCCAAAAATATCCACGTAGAGGATGCAAGAACCCCCACACCAACTAATGATGTGAGGGGAGAACCTCAGCACCCCAGAGCTACCAGCAAGCAAAAAGATCACATATTAGCAAGCTGGACTGAACTCATCATATACTGAGAAAACATATAGAACACATATGAGCAAAAATGAACTAGCAAAAACTTAGCTTCTCTTGGAGAGCCAGATCACGAATGAAGTCAGGAGAGACCAAGACCAGCACTGAGTACAACGACAGCAGGCAAAGAGTGAAGGTCCAGGTGAGTTAAATAGAACACCTGAATAGCAGGTGACGAGGCAGCTGATCCCAGCCACAGACCCGCAGAATAACAAAAGAGCCACCAGAGGGAGCCCAAAGATAGAACTCACACAGTACCACTCACGACCACAGGAGGGAGTCCGAAAACAGAGTTCACAACAGGACGGACACTGGGAGGCCCGGTAAGTATAAGGGGGGGGGGATCTGAGCACGGGGGGGGCGTCGGAGCACGGCGGTGGCATAGGAGCACGAGGGGAGCGGACAGGAGGATGGGGGAGCGGAGCACAAGACGGAGTGGAGCGGAGCACAGATCGGTGGCTTGGGGGGGCGATCGGTGGGGTGGGGGGGGCTCACATCAGTGCTTCCAGCCATGGCCGATGATATTGCAGCATCAGCCATGGCTGGATTGCAATATTTCACCAGTTTTTTAGGTGAAATATTACAAATCGCTCTGATTGGCAGTTTCACTTTCAACAGCCAATCAGAGCGATCGTAGCCACGGGGGGGTGAAGGCACCCCCCCTGGGCTGAAGTACCACTCCCCCTGTCCCTGCAGATCGGGTGAAATTGGAGTTAACCCTTTCACCCGATCTGCGGGGACGCGATCATTCCATGACGCCACATAGGCGTCATGGGTCGGATTGGCACAGGTTTTCATGACGCCTACGTGGCGTCATAGGTCAGGAAGGGGTTAATACATCTGACACTATTCCGCTTTTGGGATGGAAAACGTCATACGATCTGTCTGGTTTATATTAGTTCATGTCAGCCATTTTAAACCATTGATTATAATGTATATATTAGCTGTGAGTATATATGATTATAGAGGAGTATACATGCAAGTGAGATCTACATGATATACATATTTCTATCACAAGCCCCCCTTAGATATCACTTGCCCTAATCCTAGCCTCCTGTCCCAAAGCGCTGCAACTCTTTTGTGCTGTCGGTGAAGTGACACAAGCCTAACGCCTGTGCCCCACTCCGTACAGACTTTTCGCAAATGGGCGGTCAGGAGATCTGTCCCTAACGGGGGTTCGTTGCAATCAGTCTCTTAGTCAATAGCATGTGCAGTGAGCGATGTGTAGTCTTTATCAGGTAGGTCATCTATTCAGTCAGGCAGGGCATCCACAACATCATTCTGGCTTGGGTGTCATCTTCTGGTAGGGGAGCTTTCTTGCAATGCGATGAGTGGATCCAAGTGGGTCTTCCCTCTAGTTTCACAGAGTTTGGTGTCATCAGGACAATCAATTCTGGGATTGAGTGGTGTTCTCCTTACAAACTTTTTTCACCAACTCCCAGTCTCCTGGCTTCTAGGAGTGAGTACCGGACACTGAATCTGGATCTGGTAATGAAGAAAAAACTTGAGAATGGATATTAGCAAGTTTCTTGGTGAGTTCAATTTACATAAGCAGACAAAGTATCATATTGCATAATCAGCTGCTGGGGGAAAGGATACCCCTAACCTGGGACTAGACCCAAACAAAATTTCATATGGTAACAGCTTTTCTGGGCCTCTGGGAGTGTGCCTAACACTGAGTAGTGTGATTGGGAGTGTGTAGGCCTAAGTCTGACCCTACTGCTGACTAGATCTCTCGTGTGAGATTTGCTGTGAATGTGGGTCCCTGGTCACTCTCTATCACTTCTGGGCCCCCATAGCTGCACATCTCGTCTCTGAGAGTAGCTTCTTTGCAGTAGTCTTTGCTGACTGGTTCCTCACTGGGAAAGCTTCTGGCCATCCTGAGAACATGTCCACGACCACAAGGGCATATTCGAAACCTCCACTTGGCGGCATCTGGATGTGGTCTATCTGGATCCTCTGGAATGGGTACAGTGGTCTGGCAAGACGATGTGTGGGAACTCTCTCCATTCTTCCAGGGTTGCATTTGCCGCAGGTCAGACAGCTGTTTATAAACTTGGCTGTTAGGGTGGAGATTTCTGGAGCGAACCAGTAAGCACCAATCGGATCATTCATCTGTGTCTTTAATCTGTGTGTGGGCCCATGTGCCCACTGGACCACCATAGGGTACATGCTTCGAGGTAAACAGGGTTTGTAGTCCATTGAGTATACCCTTCCTTCTTCATGTGTTGCTCACTTCTGCATCCAGCATTCCTTCGTGTCCTTTTGGGCTTGCTCTTGCAGCTTTTTGAGCAGATCACAGGATGTCATCTTGTCAGGTTTCCTGTCTTCAGCCGTCCTGTAGTAGCCGTCTGGCTCTACGACCTCTTCCACTTTCCCATATTGTCTTCCCTTGACTGCTTCTTTGGCTGCCATGTCCGCCATATTGTTGCCTCGTGCCTCTACTGTGCTTAGTTTTCCATGCGGTTTGACTTTTAGTACTGCCACCACTTTTGGAAGTTGAAGTGCGTTCAGCAGGTCCTTAATGGCTCCATAATGCTTCACGGTTGTTCCGCTTGCTGTGATGAAGTCCCTTGCAGCCCAGATGGGTCCGAAGTCATGTGCTATGCCATGCGAGTACCTCGAATCGGTATACATTTTCTCAGTCTTGTCTTCTGCCATCTGGTAGGCCTTCATCAGCGCTATCAGTTCTGCTTCCTGGGCTGACAGACTAGGCGGCAGACTTCTGGTCCACAGGATCTCTTGATTGCTGGTCACTGCACATCCCGTGTGGAATCTTCCTTCATCATCTGCAAATCTGGAGCCATCCACATAGAGGAACAACTCTGGGTTGGTCAGTGGCTCTTCTGCTACCTTGGGTAGTACTGCTGTTTCCTGTTGCATGATGCTGAAGCAATCATGGTCATCCGTCCGGAGCAAATTCAGATCCCATACAGACTTTTTATCTGAGCGTCCATATCTGTATCCCCCCTTGGGAGTGGGAGTAGAGTGGACGGGTTGAGGACTGTGCATCTGGAGATGGTGACATTGTCAGGCAGGAGTAGAGAGCACTGGAGGCGAAGATGCCTGGCGGTGGAGAGATGTTTTAGCTGGGTTTGGTTGAGTATTGCTGAGATGCCATGCAGAGCCAGGATTTCCAATGGTTTTTCCACTGATGTCAGTAGTCCTGTCCAGGAGGGCGTGATGCAACTGCTGCTCTCAAGCGGGAGGAAGAGGCTCCCCTTGCAACTGTATCCAGGCGAGCTGAAAAGTAGTCCAAAAGTCTCTGCTTTCCCCCCTGAAGCTGCGTCAGGACTCCAGTAGCAAGGCCTTCTTTTCTCATCAAGTAGAGACGGAATGGCTTCTCGTAGTCAGATAGGCCTAGTGCTGGCACTGAGACTACAGAGTCTATTAACTTCTTGAACGAGCTGAGGGCTGCATCTGTCAGGAGGAATGGGGTCACGCTGATGTATTCACACAGAGGCTGCTGTTGTGAATTCCGTTCTCGAACTCCCTTCTGTGGTCATGAATGGTACTTCGGCGAGTCCTGTCCGTGGACTCCCTCTAGTGGCTGTGAGTGGAGCTGCTGGTTCTGAGATTCCTTCCTCAGCTGCCCTCGTTTAGTGCTAGGCTGGCTTCTCTATTTAACTCCACTCAGATCGTTACTTCATGCCAGCTGTCAATGTCTTAGCACTGGTTCAGATCTCTCCTGGATCTTTCTGATGACCTGTCTACTCCAGCAGAAGCTAAGTCCCTGCTAGTTAATTTGTTGTTTATTATTTTCTTGTCCAGCTTGCTATCATGATATTGCCTTGCTAGCTGGAAGCTCTGGGATGCAGAGTGGCACCTCCACACCGTGAGTCGGTGCGGGGGTCTTTTTGCACACTCTGTGTGGTATTTTGTCATTTTTGTGCTGACCGCAAAGATACCTTTTCTATCCTCTGTCTGTTTGGTGAAGTCTGGCCTCCTTTGCTGAAACCTGTTTCATTCCTGTGTTTGTGACTTCCATCTTAACTCACAGTCAATATTTGTGGGGGGCTGCCTTTTCCTTTGGGGGATTTCTCTGAGGCAAGGTAAGGCTTTATTTCCTAACTTTAGGGGTAGTTAGCCCTTAGGCTGTAAAGAGGCATCTAGGCAGAGTTAGGTACGCTCCACGGCTATTTCTAGTGTGTGTGATAGGATTAGGGTTTGCGGTCAGCAGAGCTCCCACTTCCCAGAGCTTGTCCTGTTCTACAGTTTAACTATCAGGTCATTCCTAGTGCTCCTAACCACCAGGTCCATAACAGGCTGCATTAGGTCTGAGGCATCAGGGATCCAGGCTCTGCAACACGAAACTAGACCAAGGAAGGCCTGTAGCACCTTTGGAGTTGTTGGAGGAACCATCTTCTCCACTGTGGTCTTCCGGTCATCTGTCAGGTGTTTCACCTGGTGAGCAATTCAGTGCCTCTGGAATGTAACTTGCTTCAGACACCACTGGACTTTGTTCTTTGAGATCTTGCAGTGCTGCTCCGCCAGGTAGAGTAGGAGATACAAGAAATGGGCTTTACATGTGTCAAAGTCAACTGCACAAAGGAGTAGATCGTCCACGTATTGTAGCAGGGTTACTTCTGCATGTTCTGTGACCCAGTTGGTGAGGACTGTGGACATTGCTTTGGTGAATTGTGAAGGGCTGTTCTGGGCCCACTATGGCATCACTGTCCATGTGTGGTGTCCCCCCTGGTGCATTAAGGCAAACAGGAACTGGTCTTCCGGATGAAGGGGAACACTGAAGAAAACATTAGCCAGGTCGGTCACTGTGAACACTTTTGCTGTGGCAGGCACATTTGAGAGCAGAGTGTGCGGATTCAGAACAATTGGAGTTTCAAACACCGTGACGTCATTCACAGCTCTCAGGTCATGTACCATTCTGAACTTGGCTGGCTCTCCTCTTACAGTCTTTTTCTTGACGGGGAAAGCAGGGTATTGCAACTTGCAAGGCGATGTGCGAGGAACCATGATTCCTATTTCCAGGTAGACCTTCAGTTGGTCAGAGGCAGCTTGACTCTAGGCCTGGCCTGGGCCTTACGAGGGTACGGGGTACATGGCTTGAGTGACACCCGTACTGGGGCAACTTGAGGTTCTCTCACGTCCTGGGGTCCCTTAGACCATAGACTTTCTGGTACTATGTCCAGTACCTCCTTGAGTAGGCCTCATCGGTTGCTTAAGGTTCTTGTAGGGCCGCCAGCATGATTCTTCTTGGGTCAGGGATGAAGAAAGTGTCACTGTCCCATCTGTCTGGAACACTGTGGTTGCCTTCAGCTTCTGCAGTAGGTTCGCTCCCAGCAGGTTGAATGGAAGGTCCTTGACACCACAAACTGGGACAGGATAGAGTGTCCTGGCTGAGTGCACACGCTCAGTGGCTTTGTAAGCTGAGAATGTCTGACTTGACCATCAATGCCCATGCGAGACACAGAGGATTCTGATAGGCAGGTGAGATCAGTGAGTTCCACAGGTCTCATCACACTTCTGGCTGCACCACGTTGGATCTGACAACGCCATCCATTTTAAGGGTAATTTGAGGTATTGGTCTTGCAGATGAAGTTTTACATGTCAGGAGTGTAGTGTCTTGCGGACCTGGCTTGCTTGCCTCTGTCCTATGGACGGGGTACTTCATTGCTTTCTGCACTTCTTTCTTGACCTGTTTCTCTGGACCAACTCTTGGATTGCATGAGTCCAGTCTCTTCGGGGGCGTGGGTGCTTTGCACTGGTTCTGGTAATGGCCAAACTTGCCACAGATGTAACACTTGACACTTTTTCTGTCTTTGTAGGGTGGTTGCGCTTCCAGGTCAGTGGTCACCTTGAGAGGGGCTGTCTTCTGCACCCCTGGTTGGGACTCAATCCCTTTGGCTACTGTGGACAACGGCATGATGGGCACTTCAGCGGCAGCGGGGTCCGGCCTGCTGATTGAAGCTGCGGTGGTAAGATGGGGCCTGCAGGTGCATTCATGGCGAGGCCCGGGGGTGCCATGAGACCGGCGGCTGCATCCAACCCAAGGTCTTGGGGCATTACAGGGGCTGCGGCTGCATCTGCCGTCACTTCTTACCCCTGGTCTGACATAGCTTCTCCCCTTTGCTAACCTTATTGAGGTCGGTGTCTCCTCTCTGGAGTCTGCAGCGGTTCTTCTGGTGTGTTGATTGGCACTTTGCAGCGTCTTCACCTCTGGCTCCCCTTCTGGAGTTCTCAGCAGCACAGCACCCATTTCCTTCTTCGCGCTCTTTGTGGTGCTATAATGGCGGCAGTTTTGGCAACAATTAGCGATAAACAGTCTCCTAGGCGCACATAAACCATTTTGCTGTGTCAGTCCACTGCTATTGACCTGTTCTCAGGCCTAGCCACTATCAGTGGTTTCCTGATTGGCTGTCTCAGTCCATGCACAAAGGCCTGTGCCAACATTTGCCTGTGTATCTGGTCTTGAATGGTGAAGCCCAAGTCTTGCAATACTTGCATTACTCTGCCATGAAACTTCTTTACAGACTCTGTCTTTTCTTGGCTCATGTCCCGTAAGCCGAGGGCTTATCCTGCCAATCTGCCCTCGGCCCACTCTCTGAGCTGTTCAATTAGCTGTGGCACTGACTCCCAAGCGTGTACATCTAATTCTGCTGGAAATTTGAATTGTTCCTTCATGATTGGCCGGAGTGCATCGCCTGCTTCTATTTCCATTCATGGCCCAGAGATCATTCCAGGTGGCTGCATATGTTTGCTGCTTCTGCTACTTTCTTCGGTAAAATGGCATGGGATGCATCCCTGGGTCTGGAAGATTGTCACCTGACTTGAAGTGCAGTGCACATAGTGTAATGGTGGTGCCTCTATCTGCCCTTGCATTCTTGGTGCCTGTGGGTTTCTTCTCCTAGTCCTGAACAGCGTGTATGATGTTCCCTCTTCATCTTCATCAGAGGAATAGTTGTGACAGCATGTAATGGTCATACACTGGCTGATATTGGACTTAGAAATTGCCTTTCTTTTTTTATGTGAGGATGTCTTCCCCCTTGCTGAAGCTGTGATGGATTAGGCTTATAATTTCATGTTGGTGTGAATGTAGGCAGCTCTGACCGGTGCTGAAGTTGTACATTATCAATAGATGGTGATATCAGTCCTCCCCCATCTGCACCCAGGGCTGAGCTGTCTACTGCCTTTTGTGTAGGGGGATTTTCACTTTCTTTCCCCAATATCACAACTGGCAATGGCTGGATTTTGCCAGGGACATAGAAAGGGGAACCTTGTGCTGTAAGCACCATATTGTTTGAATTGGGCGTTGGCCCAGCCGGCAACGAAGAGGAAGAAAGAGGAAGAAGAAGAAGAAGGAGGGGTTGATGAGTGAGACAAAGGAAGAGAGAGAGAGATAGAAAGGTGTGGTAAAGAGAAACGGGGAGAATCAGGGTGTGCAGAAGGAGGTGGAGAGAGGAGGAGGGATGGGTGTGGTGGGGGAGTGGAGAAGGAGGAGAGAGAGAGAGTGAGGAGAAGAGGTGTGGAGAAGAGAGATACAGAGGAGAATAGAGGAGTGGAGAGAGAGAAAAGTGTGGAGAAAGAGGAGAGCGGGAGAGAAGAATGAGGAGAAAAAAGAATGACAGAGAAAAAGGAGGATAGAGGAGAACAACAAGAATAATAGAGAGGAGCAATTATGCCTTCTCCCTGTAGGGAGAGACGGGGCGCACCACATACTGTGCAAAAATAACTACCTATATCATGGATTCTGCTAAAAGCAGACTGCGCAGATCCAATATTTCCCGTCTTATACACACAAAAATCACTTCCTGGTTTGCTCACATAACTTTCTGTACCACCTAAACGATGTAAGCTCTGCTGCTACTTCATACCATGTATTAGCATTCAGCAATCTAACATCAGCTAACTTCCCTTATATTCCTTTCTACGTCATGCCACTCCGCAGCTTGAAGTCTGCCATTCTTATGAATTTCACGTACTTTATACCTTCCAAAAATCTTCACATACTTACCTTCGTGTTCTGCCACTATCTAGGAGCTGTTTTCTCATCATGAAGTAAAAGACTCTCCTGTTGCTTGGCCACTTTACTCCCCATGGCAAAAGCAAAAATGAAAAACACACAAAAATGAAAAAAGAAAACAGTACTAAAAAAAAAACTTCTAAAAATGAGTATATAAAACTCCAGAAAAAAAACAAAATGATCAAAAACTCAAAATTCTGATACAAAAAGAAAAAACTTTGGAAAACTTTAAAAAAAAAAGACTTAAATTTTTTTTAAAAAAACCTTTAAAATATATATATATGAAAAACAGAATAAATACTTTCAAAAGAGTAAAAAAAAAAACTAAAAAAAACTATATATATATATATATTTTCCTTCTCCCCTCTCTCCGCGCTCAACGCAGTCAGAGACACACACTTCCCCTTTTCTTATGCTATTGCAATCAATGTCACTAAAATCACGTATCCGAAAACACGTATGTCGCATCAAAAATGATAGATACAATTTGTTTCACTTCTTCACAAAAAGCTACACATAGCCAGCATTGCAGCTGAAAACAGTCAGGAAAAAAAACAAAAAACAGATGTGACAGTGTGATTTACAATGCATCTCTGCTTCAGCAGCTGAAAAAGAGGAAGTTCAAGAGAGAAGAAAAAAAAACCAAAACTTTCTTTTACTATTTCATGCTTTTAAAGCAGCAATACTTGACAGACAGAAACAGATAGACAATCCAGGAGATGCCCTTTTAAATTCTGTGACACGTGCAGGTTGCGCTGGGAACAGACTACTGCCAATCGCACTGGGCGCACCTGCGCCCGGGCCGCCTGAGTGAGAAGCACAACAAGCGGGAAATCTACCACCCCGGTCCGGTCGTCCTAACTGGATCGCCGGCACTACGGGAATCTGCAGTAGCCCTCTAAGTTATCACTACCCGTGCCTGGAACATGGGACTACCTGCCCCAGGACTACCTGTCCTTCCTATGCACGGGAATCCTGCAATAACTTATCGAGCGATTTGACCTCCTGCGGTCTGTTACCCAGCCACCACAAAGCAGTCACTGTTCCTTCCTTCTCCCGGATTTTACACAAACACAGAACACATACACGGCACACAGCAGACACCTCCTAGGGTTTGGATTCAGGCTTCGGACTTTTTACATTACCTGGGAATTGGTGACCACACCTGACCGGCAAGAGGCATAGACCCGGACTGGGCACAGGGGACTTTCAGGTAAGATAACATTTTCTTACCTTACTTATGGAGCTGCGTAGTCTCTGTCCCGTGAACCAAGGCAATGGCCAACACCTCCATCTCTCCGGTCAGTAGTGGGTCCCCGTGTGTGTTTCGTCCCTTTGCCTCGCTGTTGGGGGCCATTTGTTATGGAAATTTTTGGGTTGGATGAACTTATCCCTATGTGTGTGCTGTGGCCGCTCCCAATAAGACTGAGTATTTTGAGCGCTCAAGGAATGAGACTGCACACCGTTGTTGTGTCAATAACATTCCATCAATACTGATACTTTATTGTACATACATAGTTTTTATGATAGCATATAGAAAGGAGTGGTTAGGGGTTGTTAGGGGTGGTTAGTTAATTACCATATTGTCCAGCTCCTCTGTCATTGGTTATCTAAACATATATGGAATATTGTGATTAATGCTCATATGACTGCTGACCAAGCAACTAAAATGTAGCTCTCTGCATGTAGGACAGAGTTGAGACATTTGATCAGCAGTTAATACATCTGACACTATTCCACTTTTGGGATGGAGAACCCTATACGATCTGTCTGGTTTATATTAGTTCATGTCAGCCATTTTAAACCATTGATTATAATGTATATATTAGCTGTGAGTATATGAGTATATATGATTATAGAGGAGTATACATGCAAGTGAGATCTACATGATATACATATTTCTATCACACCTTCACTGTGCGCTTTTTTCACCGCACAAAAAAAGTTCCTCTGGACGTTTTCTCTGTCTGCCGGAAACGACTATTTGGACGGATCCGGAAAAAAATGGATGAAACATCTGGCCATCAGGCGCAATCCGGCGCTAATACAACTCTATGAGAAAAAAATGGATCCGGTGTAAAAAAAAACCTGGATCCGTTTTTTTTCAGAACTTGCCGGATTGTGCCTGAAACAAAAAACCTGATGTGTGAAAGTAGCCTTAGAGAGGAGATGAGTGAGCTTCTCCTTCAGTGATTCTGGGGAGAATGGTAATTAGGGAGGAGCAGTGGTCTTTTACACATAGGGGTTGTGGTGAATGGGCAGTAAAGACTTGCCTTGTTTGGACGAACTTATTTTTGAAATCTGCAGCAAAGTCTTCTGCAGAGATGAGGAAGGTTATAGGTGGCAGTGGAGGGCAGAAGAGAGAGTTAAGTGTTGTAACTGTGGCTGTGGGATAAAGAAGATGCAAAGTTGGGGGCCGATTTGAATGTGAAAGTTGCTGTTTTGAATGTGGTGAAGTCTTGAGAGTATGGTTTATTCCAACCCTGGACACTTGCCAAAGCTTTTTAGTGAGGTTATTGTGCAGGGTTGTCTATTGATTTGTTGCCTTCTGCCATGCATGAGAGGGAAGACTGAGTCAGTAGCTGATGCCAGTGTGGTGTTGTAGAAAACGGTGGCAGTGTCTGTGTCGTGTAGTGAAGATATAGAGGACAGTGGTAAAATAGAGTTTGAGAGTGTTTGAATATCTAGATGTGCGAGGTTTCTGCGGGGGTGTGATATTTTCTGAACATGGGGTGAGGATGACAGGGATGAAAAAGTTAGTAGATGGCGGTCAGGTAGAGGGAGAAGTGAGGCTTTGAGATTAGATATGGGGCACAGACAGGTGACGATTAGGTCTAATGTATGCCCGTCTGTGTGTATGGCTGCAAAGAACCACTGATTAAGACCAAAGGGTAGCACGGTGGCGCAGTGGATAGCACAGCAGCCTTGTAGCGCTGGAGTCCTGGGTTCAAGCCCCACTAAGGACAACATCTGCAAAGAGTTTGTATGTTCTCTCCGTGTTTGCGTGGGTTTCGCAGCTATCGCAGCTATCGCAGCTGACATCTGACCCTATGTGCCAGGAGCGGTCACGGACTGCGCCCGGCACATTAACCCCCGGCACACCGCGATCAAACATGATCTCAGTGTGCTGGCGGTACAGGGAAGCATCGCGCAGGGAGGGGGCTCCCTGCGGGCTTCCCTGAGACGATCGGTACAAGGGAATGTACTCACCTTGTACCGAGCGTCTCCTCCCTGCAGGCCCCGGATCCAAAATGGCCACGGGGCTGCATCCGGGTTCTGCAGGGAGTACTTCCGGGTCAGGAGCAGGCTGCAGCTGCAGCTCTGTAAGCCTGCAGCGATGAGTGAGATCGCCGATCTCACAGAGTGCTATGTAAACTGTAAGATCGGCGATCTGTGATGTCCTCCCCTGGGACAAAGTAAAAAAGTAAACAAAAAAAATTTCCACATGTGTAAATAAATAAATAAATAAATAAATAAATAAATTCCTAAATAAAGAAAAAAATATATATTATTCCCATAAATACATTTCTTTATCTAATAAAAACAAAAAAACAATAAAAGTACACATATTTAGTATCGCCGCGTCCGTAACGACCCAACCGATAAAACTGTCCCACTAGTTACCCCCTTCAGTGAACACCGTAAGAAAAAAAAAAAAAAAACGAGCCAAAAAACAACGCTTTATTATCATACCGCCAAACAAAAAGTGGAATAACACACAATCAAAAAGACGGATATAAATAACCATGATACCGCTGAAAACGTCATCTTGTCCCGCAAAAAACGAGCCACCACACAGCATCATAAGCAAAAAAATAAAAAAGTTATAGTCCTCAGAATAAAGCGATGCCAAAATAATTATTTTTTCTATAAAATAGCTTTTATCGTATAAAAGCGCCAAAACATAAAAAAATTATATAAATGAGATATCGCTGTAATCGTACTGACCCGTCGAATAAAACTGCTTTATCAATTTTACCAAACACGGAACGGTATAAACGCCTCCCCCAAAAGAAATTCATGAATAGCTGGTTTTTGGTCATTCTGCCTCACAAAAATCGGAATAAAAAGTGAATAAAAACTGTCATGTGTCCGAAAATGTTACCAGTAAAAACGTCAACTCGTCCCGCAAAAAACAAGACCTCAAATGACTCTGTGGACCAAAATATGGAAAAATTATAGGTCTCAAAATATGGAGACGCAAAAACTTTTTTGCTATATAAAAAAGCGTCTTTTAGTGTGTGACAGCTGCCAATCATAAAAATCCGATATAAAAAACGCTATAAAAGTAAATCAAACCCCCCTTCATCACCCCCTTAGTTAGGGAAAAATAATAAAATTAAAAAAATGTATTTATTTCCATTTTCCCATTAGGGAAAGGCTAGAGTTGGGGCTAAAGTTAGGGTTGGGGCTAAAGTTAGGGTTAGGGTTGGGGCTAAAGTTAGGGTTGGGGCTAAAGTTAGGGTTCGGGTTGGGGCTAAAGTTAGGGTTAGGGTTTGGATTACATTTACGGTTGGGATTAGAATTAGGGGTGTGTCAGGGTTAGGGGTGTGGTTAGGGTTACTGTTGGGATTAGGGTTAGGGGTGTTGTTGGATTAGGGTTTCAGGTAGAATTGGGGAGTTTCCACTGTTCAGGCACATCAGGGGCTCTCCAAACATGACATGGCATCCGATCTCAATTCCAGCCAATTCTGCATTGAAAAAGTAAAACAGTGCTCCTTCCCTTCCGAGCTCTCCCGTGCGCCCAAGCAGGGGTTTACCCCAACATATGGGGTATCAGCGTACTCGGGACAAATTGGACAACAACTATTGGGGTCCAAGTTCTCTTTTTATCCTTGGGAAAATAAAAATTGGGGGGCTAAAAATCATTTTTGTGGGAAAAATAAGATTTTTTTATTTTCACGGCTCTGCGTTGTAAACTGTAGTGAAACACTTGGAGGTTCAAAGCTGTCAAAACACATCTACATAAGTTCCTTTGGAGGTCTAGTTTCCAATATGTGGTCACTTGTGGGGGTTTCTACTGTTTGGGTACATCAGGGGCTCTGCAAATGCAATGTGACGCCTGCAGACCAATCCATCTAAGTCTGCTTTCCAAATGGCGCTCCTTCCCTTCCGAGCTCTGCCATGAGCCCAAACAGTGGTTTCCCCCCCCACATATGGGGTATCAGCGTACTCAGGACAAATTGGACAATAACTTTTGGGGTTCAATTTATCCTGTTACCCTTGTGAAAATACAAAACTGGGGGCTAAAAAAATCATTTTTGTGAAAAAAAAAATAATTTTTATTTTCACGGCTCTGCGTTATAAACTGTAGTGAAACACTTTGGGGTTCAAAGTTCTCACAACACATCTAGATAAGTTCCTTGGGAGGTCTAGTTTCCAATATGGGGTCACTTGTGGGGGGTTTCTACTGTTTGGGTACATCAGGAGCTCTGCAAATGCAATGTGACGCCTGCAGACCAATCCATCTAAGTCTGCTTTCCAAATGGCGCTCCTTCCCTTCCGAGCTCTGCCATGCGCCCAAACAGTGGTTCCCCCCCACATATGGGGCATCAGCGTACTCAGAACAAATTGGACAACAACTTTTGGGGTCCAATTTATCCTGTTACACTTGTGAAATTACAAAACTGGGGGCTAAAAAAATCATTTTTGTGAAAAAAAAAAGAATTTTTATTTTCACGGCTCTGCGTTATAAACTGTAGTGAAACACTTGGGGGTTCAAAGCTCTCAAAACACATCTAGATAAGTTCCTTAGGGGGTCTACTTTCCAAAATGGTGTCACTTGTGGGGGGTTTTAATGTTTAGGCACATCAGGGGCTCTCCAAACCCAACATGACGTCCCATCTTAATTCCAGTCAATTTTGCATTGAAAAGTCAAATGGCGCTCCTTCCCTTCCGAGCTCTGCCATGCGCCCAAACAATGGTTTACACCCACATATGGGGTATCAGCGTACTCAGGACAAATTCCACAACAACTTTTGTGGTCTAATTTCTTCTCTTACCCTTGGGAAAATAAAAAATTGGGGGCGAAAAGATCATTTTTGTGAAAAAATATGATTTTTTATTTTTACGGCTCTGCATTATAAACTTCTGTGAAGCACTTGGTGGGTCAAAGTGCTCACCACACAACTAGATAAGTTCCTTAGGGGGTCTACTTTCCAAAATGGTGTCATTTGTGGGGGGTTTCAATGTTTAGGCACATCAGGGGCTCTCCAAACGCAACATGGCGTCCTGTTATGGTTCTCAATGGCAAGAGAACATAGCCCCAGCAAACATAAGAACTAGCTCTTGGAAGGATGGAAACTAAACTGACCATGAACTAAACCTGCCGCACAACTAACAGTAGCCGGGTAGCGTAGCCTGCGTTTTATCCCTAGACGCCCAGCGCCGGCCGGAGGACTAACTAATCCTGGCAGAGGAAAATATAGTCCTGGCTCACCTCTAGAGAAATTTCCCCGAAAGGCAGACAGAGGCCCCCACAAATATTGGCGGTGATTTTAGATGAAATGACAAACGTAGTATGAAAATAGGTTTAGCAAAATTGAGGTCCGCTTACAAGATAGCAGGAAGACAGAAAGGGCACTTTCATGGTCAGCTGAAAACCCTATCAAAACACCATCCTGAAATTACTTTAAGACTCTAGTATTAACTCATAACATCAGAGTGGCAATTTCAGATCACAAGAGCTTTCCAGACACAGAAACAAAACTACAGCTGTGAACTGGAACAAAATGCAAAAACAAACAAGGACTAAAGTCCAACTTAGCTGGGAGTTGTCTAGCAGCAGGAACATGCACAGAAAGGCTTCTGATTACAATGTTGACCGGCATGGAAGTGACAGAGGAGCAAGGCTAAATAGCGACTCCCACATCCTGATGGAAACAGGTGAACAGAGAGGATGATGCACACCAGTTCAATTCCACCAGTGGCCACAGGGGGAGCCCAAAATCCAATTTCACAACAGTACCCCCCCCTCAAGGAGGGGTCACCGAACCCTCACCAGAACCACCAGGGCGATCAGGATGAGCCCTATGAAAGGCACGGACCAAATCGGAGGCATGAACATCAGAGGCAGTCACCCAAGAATTATCCTCCTGACCGTATCCCTTCCATTTGACCAGATACTGGAGTTTCCGTCTGGAAACACGGGAGTCCAAGATCTTTTCCACAACGTACTCCAACTCGCCCTCAACCAACACCGGAGCAGGAGGCTCAACGGAAGGCACAACCGGTACCTCATACCTGCGCAATAATGACCGATGAAAAACATTATGAATAGAAAAAGATGCAGGGAGGTCCAAACGGAAGGACACAGGGTTAAGAATCTCCAATATCTTGTACGGGCCGATGAACCGAGGCTTAAACTTGGGAGAAGAAACCCTCATAGGGACAAAACGAGAAGACAACCACACCAAGTCCCCAACACAAAGCCGAGGACCAACCCGACGCCGGCGGTTGGCAAAAAGCTGAGTCTTCTCCTGGGACAACTTCAAATTGTCCACCACCTGCCCCCAAATCTGATGCAACCTCTCCACCACAGCATCCACTCCAGGACAATCCGAAGATTCCACCTGACCAGAAGAAAATCGAGGATGAAACCCCGAATTACAGAAAAAGGGAGATACCAAGGTGGCAGAGCTGGCCCGATTATTGAGGGCAAACTCCGCTAAAGGCAAAAAAGCAACCCAATCATCCTGATCTGCAGACACAAAACACCTCAAATATGTCTCCAAGGTCTGATTCGTCCGCTCGGTCTGGCCATTAGTCTGAGGATGGAAAGCAGACGAGAAAGACAAATCTATGCCCATCCTAGCACAGAATGCTCGCCAAAATCTAGACACGAATTGGGTACCTCTGTCAGAAACGATATTCTCCGGAATACCATGCAAACGGACCACATTTTGAAAAAACAGAGGAACCAACTCGGAAGAAGAAGGCAACTTAGGCAGGGGAACCAAATGGACCATCTTAGAGAAACGATCACACACCACCCAGATGACAGACATCTTCTGAGAAACAGGAAGATCCGAAATAAAATCCATCGAGATGTGCGTCCAGGGCCTCTTCGGGATAGGCAAGGGCAACAACAATCCACTAGCCCGAGAACAACAAGGCTTGGCCCGAGCGCAAACGTCACAAGACTGCACGAAGCCTCGCACATCTCGAGACAGGGAAGGCCACCAGAAGGACCTTGCCACCAAATCCCTGGTACCAAAGATTCCAGGATGACCTGCCAACGCAGAAGAATGAACCTCAGAAATGACTTTACTGGTCCAATCATCAGGAACAAACAGTCTACCAGGTGGGTAACGATCAGGTCTATCCGCCTGAAACTCCTGCAAGGCCCGCCGCAGGTCTGGAGAAACGGCAGACAATATCACTCCATCCTTAAGGATACCTGTAGGTTCAGAATTACCAGGGGAGTCAGGCTCAAAACTCCTAGAAAGGGCATCCGCCTTAACATTCTTAGAACCCGGCAGGTAGGACACCACAAAATTAAACCGAGAGAAAAACAACGACCAGCGCGCCTGTCTAGGATTCAGGCGTCTGGCGGACTCAAGATAAATTAGATTTTTGTGGTCAGTCAATACCACCACCTGATGTCTAGCCCCCTCAAGCCAATGACGCCACTCCTCAAAAGCCCACTTCATGGCCAAAAGCTCCCGATTCCCAACATCATAATTCCGCTCGGCGGGCGAAAATTTACGCGAGAAAAAAGCACAAGGTCTCATCACGGAGCAATCGGAACTTCTCTGCGACAAAACCGCCCCAGCCCCGATTTCAGAAGCGTCGACCTCAACCTGAAAGGGAAGAGCAACATCAGGCTGACGCAACACAGGGGCGGAAGAAAAGCGGCGCTTAAGCTCCCGAAAGGCCTCCACAGCAGCAGGGGACCAATCAGCAACATCAGCACCCTTCTTAGTCAAATCAGTCAATGGCTTAACAACATCAGAAAACCAGCAATAAATCGACGATAAAAGTTAGCAAAGCCCAAAAATTTCTGAAGACTCTTAAGAGAAGAGGGTTGCGTCCAATCACAAATAGCCTGAACCTTGACAGAATCCATCTCGATGGAAGAGGGGGAAAAAATATATCCCAAAAAGGAAATCTTTTGAACCCCAAAAACACACTTAGAACCCTTCACACACAAGGAATTAGACCGCAAAACCTGAAAAACCCTCCTGACCTGCTGGACATGAGAGTCCCAGTCATCCGAAAAAAATCAAAATATCATCCAGATACACAATCATAAATTTATCCAAATAATCACGGAAAATGTCATGCATAAAGGACTGAAAGACTGAAGGGGCATTTGAAAGACCAAAAGGCATCACCAAATACTCAAAGTGGCCCTCGGGCGTATTAAATGCGGTTTTCCACTCATCCCCCTGCTTAATTCGCACCAAATTATACGCCCCACGGAGATCTATCTTAGAGAACCACTTGGCCCCCTTTATGCGAGCAAACAAATCAGTCAGCAGTGGCAACGGATATTGATATTTAACCGTGATTTTATTCAAAAGCCGATAATCAATGCACGGCCTCAAAGAGCCATCTTTCTTAGCCACAAAGAAAAAAACGGCTCCTAAGGGAGATGACGAAGGACGAATATGTCCCTTTTCCAAGGACTCCTTTATATATTCTCGCATAGCAGCATGCTCAGGCACAGACAGATTAAATAAACGACCCTTAGGGTATTTACTACCCGGAATCAAATCTATGGCACAATCGCACTCCCGGTGCGGAGGTAATGAACCAAGCTTAGGTTCTTCAAAAACGTCACGATATTCAGTCAAGAATTCAGGAATCTCAGAGGGAATAGATGATGAAATGGAAACCACAGGTACGTCCCCATGCGTCCCCTTACATCCCCAGCTTAACACAGACATAGCTTTCCAGTCAAGGACTGGGTTATGAGATTGCAGCCATGGCAATCCAAGCACCAACACATCATGTAGGTTATACAGCACAAGAAAGCGAATAATCTCCTGGTGATCCGGATTAATCCGCATAGTTACTTGTGTCCAGTATTGTGGTTTATTGCTAGCCAATGGGGTGGAGTCAATCCCCTTCAGGGGTATAGGAGTTTCAAGAGGCTCCAAATCATACCCACAGCGTTTGGCAAAGGACCAATCCATAAGACTCAAAGCGGCGCCAGAGTCGACATAGGCGTCCGCGGTAATAGATGATAAAGAACAAATCAGGGTCACAGAAAGAATAAACTTAGACTGTAAAGTGCCAATTGAAACAGACTTATCAAGCTTCTTAGTACGCTTAGAGCATGCTGATATAACATGAGTTGAATCACCGCAATAGAAGCACAACCCATTTTTTCGTCTAAAATTCTGCCGTTCACTTCTGGACAGAATTCTATCACATTGCATATTCTCTGGCGTCTTCTCAGTAGATACCGCCAAATGGTGCACAGGTTTGCGCTCCCGCAGACGCCTATCGATCTGGATAGCCATTGTCATGGACTCATTCAGACCCGCAGGCACAGGGAACCCCACCATAACATCCTTAATGGCATCAGAGAGACCCTCTCTGAAATTCGCCGCCAGGGCGCACTCATTCCACTGAGTAAGCACAGCCCATTTACGGAATTTCTGGCAGTATACCTCAGCTTCGTCTTGCCCCTGAGATAGGGACATCAAGGCCTTTTCCGCCTGAAGTTCTAACTGAGGTTCCTCATAAAGCAACCCCAAGGCCAGAAAAAACGCATCCACATTGAGCAACGCAGGATCCCCTGGAGCCAATGCAAAAGCCCAATCCTGAGGGTCGCCCCGAAGCAAGGAAATCACAATCCTGACCTGCTGAGCAGGATCTCCAGCAGAGCGAGATTTCAGGGACAAAAACAACTTGCAATTATTTTTGAAATTTTGAAAGCAAGATCTATTCCCCGAGAAAAATTCAGGCAAAGGAATTCTAGGTTCAGATATAGGAACATGAACAACAAAATCTTGTAAATTTTGAACTTTCGTGGTGAGATTATTCAAACCTGCAGCTAAACTCTGAATATCCATTTTAAACAGGTGAACACAGAGCCATTCCAGGATTAGAAGGAGAGAGAGAGAGAAAGGCTGCAATATAGGCAGACTTGCAAGAGATTCAATTACAAGCACACTCAGAACTGAGGAAAAAAAAAAAAAATCTTCAGCAGACTTCTCTTTTCTCTCCTTTCTCTGTTAATTAATTTAACCCTTTTTTGGCCGGTCAAACTGTTATGGTTCTCAATGGCAAGAGAACATAGCCCCAGCAAACATAAGAACTAGCTCTTGGAAGGATGGAAACTAAACTGACCATGAACTAAACCTGCCGCACAACTAACAGTAGCCGGGTAGCGTAGCCTGCGTTTTATCCCTAGACGCCCAGCGCCGGCCGGAGGACTAACTAATCCTGGCAGAGGAAAATATAGTCCTGGCTCACCTCTAGAGAAATTTCCCCGAAAGGCAGACAGAGGCCCCCACAAATATTGGCGGTGATTTTAGATGAAATGACAAACGTAGTATGAAAATAGGTTTAGCAAAATTGAGGTCCGCTTACAAGATAGCAGGAAGACAGAAAGGGCACTTTCATGGTCAGCTGAAAACCCTATCAAAACACCATCCTGAAATTACTTTAAGACTCTAGTATTAACTCATAACATCAGAGTGGCAATTTCAGATCACAAGAGCTTTCCAGACACAGAAACAAAACTACAGCTGTGAACTGGAACAAAATGCAAAAACAAACAAGGACTAAAGTCCAACTTAGCTGGGAGTTGTCTAGCAGCAGGAACATGCACAGAAAGGCTTCTGATTACAATGTTGACCGGCATGGAAGTGACAGAGGAGCAAGGCTAAATAGCGACTCCCACATCCTGATGGAAACAGGTGAACAGAGAGGATGATGCACACCAGTTCAATTCCACCAGTGGCCACAGGGGGAGCCCAAAATCCAATTTCACAACAGCGTCCCATCTCAATTCCAGTCAATTTTGCATTGAAAAGTCAAATGGCGCTCCTTCGCTTCCGAGCTCTGCCATGCGCCCAAACACTGGTTTACCTGCACATATGGGGTATCAGGACAAATTGTACAACAACTTTGGGGGTCCATTTTCTCCTGTTACCCTTGGTAAAATAAAACAAATTGGAGCTGAAATAAATTTTGTGTGAAAAAAAGTTAAATGTTCATTTTTATTTAAACATTCCAAAAATTCCTGTGAAACACCTGAAGGGTTAATAAACTTATTGAATGTGGTTTTGAGCACCTTGAGGGGTGCAGTTTTTAGAATGGTGTCACACTTGGGTATTTTCTATCATATAGATCCCTCAAACTGACTTCAAATGAGATGTGGTCCCTAAAAAAAAATGGTGATGTAAAAATGAGAAATTGCTGGTCAACTTTTAACCCTTATAACTCCCTAACAAAAAAAAATGTTGATTCCAAAGTCATGCTGATGTAAAGTAGACATGTGGGAAATGTTACTTAAGTATTTTGCGTGACATATTTCTGTGATTTAAGGGCATAAAAATTCAAATTTGGAAAATTGCGAAACTTTCAAAATTTTTGCCAAATTTCCGTTTTTTTTTCTCAAATAAACGCAAGTTATATCGAATAAATTTTACCACTAACATGAAGTACAATATGTCACGAGAAAACAATGTCAGAATCGCCAAGATCCGTTGAAGCGTTCCAGAGTTATAACCTAATAAAGGGACAGTGGTCAGAATTGTAAAAATTGGCCTGGTCATTAACGTGCAAACCACCCTTCCGGGTGAAGGGGTTAATAGAGCCATGACTGATCTGACAGAACTTTTTAAATGAACCCTAACAAATCCTGACAGCTTCTATTTAGTATGTTGGGTCTGTTTTTTTGTTGTTGTTAGCAAGAATAGCTCTGCAGACTATACATTTCTTGCTGTAAAAAACAAGGACAACCGAACATAGACTCACAATGTGGATGAAGTCTAAGTTGTGGTTTTGTGGTATAATATCTGTGTTGGTCGTACGGTCACGGTCAGCAACATGTTTTTTTCCGGAATTCAGAACCTGATAGGCTAGCGGAAATGCACAGGAATCTAAAATTCTTGGTGAATTTCCCGTTTCATTCACTTCTGCTAGAAGGTTAAAGAATTCGCTAATGAAGGAATGCTAATCATGTAATATCAGTAACATTTTAGTCCATATATCTCCAAATAAGACACTCCACTTATATTAATGCAAGAAGAATCAATGGAGTTGATAATCTCTGAAAACACTAGTGGCACCTTGAGTCACTGAAAAGGTAAGGTCTGAACACTAAATAGAAGTAGGTAGTAGCCGTGGAACAAAGCTTTGCCCCAAAATTTAGCTTGACCCCCAAATAATAATTAATTCCTGGGAGACACTGGTATATTTGTTGGATAGCAGTTGTTATTCAGATATTCCTTCTGTTCCCAACATAAACAATTGCTTCTTACAGCCAAATACAGTATGCGATGGATAGTTTGCCGAGGCTCTTCACCTCATACCCACTGATGGCAGAAAACCCCAGTTTTAGTGGTCCACTTGCTAGCCATAATGCACAATAACGGTCAAAATAGATCCATAACAGCAATCATGTCCATTATAACAACCACTATGCCTCATTTCAGCACTAGTGCCCCAATTAAAACCACTTACCCCTTATGCCTATCACAATGCCTGCCTTAATAACAAAGTGCCCTATGCAAATCAGGCTGACCTTCTTTTGCATAAGCCCAGTCTATACTTTCTTTCCGTAGACATACTTTTCTATATATCTGACTTACGGTGAGTACGTTTGCAAGCAGGTGGCATCTAATGACCATTATATGAATGTTTCCTAATGATATCAATATTCCTTATTCCGCCACATTACTGCAAATGCCAATCACAATGCTATTGTCACAGGCATAATGCCCTCTTGTCCCAGCAAAATGATCCCAAGACAGTCACAATGCCAAAAATGTTTGCTATCCAACCACAATGCATCACTTGCTAGCCACAGTTGTTTGACGTACAGTATGTTCCCCCTAGCAGATTGCATATATATTGATTTTTATCAGAGCTGCAGAGATAAATAATGAAATATAAAATCTAATAATTTTAATAGTTCTGTAACATTTACTTTAGCATTATAAATGAGGTCAGGAAGTTTTGATTTTAAACTGTCCTTGGAATTAAATTATGCCAACTGCAGATACAGTGATACATTTTATCTATATAAAATGGAATATGTATTGAGAATGGTGTTTTATAACTAGTACTTTTCTACTAAAACTTTTTATCTTTTCAGGTCATGGAATAATATCCTATTTGGATCAACTTTAAAAGCAGTGCAAGGATAATCCATTTGAAAGAGTTGACAAAGATTAAAAAAAAATAATTGTGATAATATATGTGATAAAGACTGCACTTGATTAAAAGGCTGTGCGGTGTGACTGGATGGCATCAATCCATTGACAATAATTGTGTTTGTCACGTTTCCGTCAAAGGCTTCTTTCACACTTCCGTCGTTTGGCCTCCGTCGCAATGCGTCGTTTTGGGAAAAAAAATGCATCCTGCGAATGTTCCCGCAGGATGTGTCTTTTCCCATAGACTTGTATTGCCGACGGATCGCGACGTATGGCCATACGTCGCGTTCGTAGTGCACTGGATGTGTCGTGTTTTGGCGGACCGTCGGCACAAAAAACGTTCAAGGGAACGTTTTTTCGTACGTCAGGTCCTGCATTTCCTACTGCGCATGCGCGGCCGGAACTCCGCCTCCTCCTTCCCGGGACCTTAGAATGGGCAGCGGATGCGTTGAAAAACTGCATCCGCTGCACACGTTGTGCCGAATTTTCACAACGTCCGTCGGTACGTCGCGCTGACGCTTAGCGACGGTCCCGTACCGACGGAAGTGTGAAAGAAGCCAAAGTGTTTGGCATTTGCTGGATGAAATGCCACAACATGCTTTTTCAATTTTGTTCAGTATTTTTCTTGAAATCCTTGATGGAGGCTCGCAGCGGAGACTCTTAGCATAGATGTTAGTCCCTTGGCGCACCTGTTGTAACTGTAGGTCACAAGTAGATTGCACATTTATGGAGTGGGTTACAGATGGCATCTGCCTGTATCAGTAGCAATTTGCGCTCACTCCAATCACTGTTGTTTAACCATTTTGGCGAAGACCTCTCAACTGGTCAAAAGTGGACAGTTTTCGATTCCCTGATGTTCTACTGATTATGCTGGGTTTTTTTTTGTTTTAAAATCCGTCAATTGGTTCCAGGGATCTAGGCCTTTTTATTCCGTGATCATTTTGTTTTCATCTTTACGAGTGGAGCGAGGCTCACAGGGTAATATGTAGAGCAATGAAACCTACAGTGATGTAGAGGGAGCTTACGTGATCAGTACGTAATAGAAATATGTCAAAGTTTATTTTTTATTCACAAATATATAAAATACAGATAAACAGGATAAAGAGCACAATTGATATGTGCAATAAACTTTGATATATTACGATTACATAATAATCATGTATGTTCCTTCTATACAAGGGGATCATCCTTTACCTATGAGGGATTTTTTCTGCAATATTGCAGAGTAGCCTAAAGACTCGCCCCAGAAGATCCTGTGAGCCATGTCCCCTTGTAAAGACCATACAAATTAGCACTTAATAAAAATGCTCATACCTCTGGAACAGTATGGTGGATTTTTTAATGTTGCACTGGACACATGATGTAACAGTGCTTGCAGAGTGGAATAAAACTTTTTATTTATTTTGCCTCTGCACTGCTGACATAATAACAATCAAAGTATTTTGCATCTAATGATTAAACTTTAGTTAAGTCCAAGTTGGTGTTCTCTGATGGTTTTCACTGAGGGTGTGTATTTCCTCCTGTATGAGTTGCTAGCTGATAACACCCACTTAACTTTTGTTAAACTAAGGGTACCGTCACACAGTACCATTTTGATCGCTACGACGGTACGATTCGTGATGTTCTAGCGATATCGTTACGATATCGCAGTGTCTGACACGCAGCAGCGATCAGGGATCCTGCTGAGAATCGTACGTCGTAGCAGATCGTATGGAACTTTCTTTCGTCGCTTGATCACCCGCTGACATCGCTGGATCGTTGTGTGTGACAGCGATCCAGCGATGTGTTCGCTTGTAACCAGGGTAAACATCGGGTAACTAAGCGCAGGGCCGCGCTTAGTAACCCGATGTTTACCGTGGTTACCAGCGTAAACGTAAAAAAAACAAACAGTACATACTTACATTCCGGTGTCTGTCCCCGGCGTCTCAGCTTCTCTCCACTGTGTGAGCGTCTGCCAGCCGGAAAGCGAGCACAGCGGTGACGTCTGACGTCACCGCTGTGTTTTCCGGCTATGGCGCTTACACAGTGGAGAGAAGTAGAACGCCGGGGACAGACACCGGAATGTAAGTATGTACTGTTTGTTTTTTTTACGTTTACGCTGGTAACCAGGGTAAACATCGGGTTACTAAGCGCGGCCCTGCGCTTAGTTACCCGATGTTTACCCTGGTTACCGGGGACTTCGGCATCGCTCCAGCGCCGTGATTGCAACGTGTGACCGCAGTCTACGACGCTGGAGCGATAATCATACGATCGCTGCGACGTCACGGATCGTGCCGTCGTAGCGATTAAAATGGTACTGTGTGACGGTACCCTAACTGATTATGTGCCAAATACTTATACCAAATACCTTATACCTCTGCAACAAAGATACAGAATAAAAAAAAAAATACAAAAATGTTTTATTATGCTCTGCAGCCACTATTACATCTTGTGTCCAGTACAATGTGAAAAATTTGATGAAAGGCCCACTTGGAGCAATGTGAACAAAATTAGATAAAAAACTGGACACATTAAACCTGATGACTAATGATCCTAAAGTTTGCTAACAGCAGTATTTAGGCCAGTCTCACACGTCCAGATAATTCCGGTACCGGAAAAATCGGTACCGGAGTTATCCGTGTCTGTGTGTCCGTGAGCTCACATGGCACATCAGTGTGGCACACGTGCGGCAGCCGTGTGCCGCCCGTGTGCCGACTGGGTACCACACGGACCGTGCAGGAGACAGTGCTAGAGATAAGTGCTGTCCCCTGCATCTGGTGCTGAAGCCGGAATTCATTCCTTCTTCCCAGCAGCGTTCGCTGGAGAGAAGGAATGAAAAATCATTGTTTTTTTTTTTTTTGTGGTTAAAATAAAGATCCTTGTCACCACCCCCCTCCCACCCCCTGTGCGTCCGCCTGCTGGAAATAAAATACTCACCCAGCTCCCTCGATGCTTCCTCTCAGCGCCGCAGCTTCTTCCTGTATGAGCGGTCACGTGGTACCGCTCATTACAGTGATGAATATGCGGCTCCACCCCTATGGGAGGTGGAGCCGCATATTCATCACTGTAATGAGCGGCACCACGTGACCGCTCATACAGGACAAGCTGCGGCGCTGAGAGGAAGCATCAAGGGAGCTGGGTGAGTGTTTTATTTCCAGCGGGCGGGCACACAGGGGGTGGGAGGGAGGTGGTGACAAGGATCTATATTTTAACCACAAACAAAAAAAACAAAACAATAATTTTTCATTCCTTCTCTCCAGCGAACACTGCTGGAGAGAAGAAATGAATGGCGGCTTCAGCACCACAAGCTGGGGGGACAGCGCTTACTGTAGCACTGTCTCCTGCACGGCACACGGACAGCATCCGTGTGCGGTACGTGTTTTACACGGACCCATTGACTTTAATGGGTCCGTGTGATCCGTGCGCTCCCACGAACACTGACATGTCTCCGTGTTTTTAAAACGGACACACGGTCTGTGAAAACACGCTGACATGTGCAGAGACACATTGATTTTAATGTGTCTACGTGAGTCAGTGTCTCCGGTACGTGAGAAAACTGTCACCACACGTACCGGAGCCACTGACGTGTGAAACCGGCCTTAAATGGTGTGATTGCCAGTGCACTGCTGCACCAAAAACCATTGACCCCCTTGTGACTTTACCACTGATTACAGATAGGTTACTATAGCAGTTGTGGGCCTGCTGAACTCCAATCCTTTCCATATCAGTCATCTTTGTTTAAATCCCATCTTTAAAAAAATAAATAAATAAATAAACATATTTGGTATTGTCTTGTACCTTCTATCACAAAAGAAAATGTATTAAACAATTAAGCTGGATACTGAAAATAAAATGCCACGTAATCAAAATGTCTTATGTACCCCAGCAGCTCCCCTTCTCCTGCCAGGGACTTTGTTGTGATGGAGAATTGTAGATCTGATGATGACTCATGCAAGGAAAATTGACATAACTTAGAAGGATTCAGCTAGTTAGTTTTTAATCAAGTGATGTTATAGACCTAATGGAAAAGTGAAGAATTAGCTGGGTAGAAAGGCAAAAGGAGCAATTGTAAGTACACAGTGCTCTATAATCTGCTGACTGCAATATAATAAGAGTATAAAAACTTTGATGCAAGTGCTTTTCTAACTATTAAAATATTTTTAGAAATATACCTTATATAATTTTGGTATTTCAGTAATTAAACTGACCTGAATCATGTTTCCATGGCGTTTTTTACAGCAAAATAAACACAACAATCGGGATAACCTAGCCTTAGTTGTAGTACTGCATCAATGCTCTCATCAGATATATTATAACTAAGCTGAACTATTTACTGCAATAGGAGAATGAATAAAGGTCTAACAGCTTTAGTAATATACAGTGTATTTAGCAGCAACTGGCAGTGCACTTTCCTGTAGTGTTTTGTCCTGTAATTTGTAATGATTATTCTCCTGCAGAGTCATTTATACAGACAGGTAGTTATTAGAAGTTAATCTCCCAATTTTGCATTGACTGATGCCCTGGGTAACTCTATAATCAAAAATCACAACCCATTTATTTTCATTCTGATATAAATACATCTTAACAGAAGTTTTCCAGTGTATATGTTAACACAAATCGCCATTTCTGGATTTCTCTATTTAAATAGAGGAGGATCATTGACTTCAATGAGACATTGTGATCACAGTCTATATTTGCGCTTTCCTTTCTAGACTGTATATGAATTATGACTGGGGATGAGTGAACCTTTCAAGGTTTGGTTCGATTCGTTGAATGTCCATGATGTTCATTGTACATACCCAAACCCCATTGAATTCAATGGGAAGCATAACTAAATGCATAGACAAGTTAAGGGTGGCCCAAAAGCTTCCCAAACAACTCAAATTAGAGGAAGACACCAGGAAAAGTGGCATCAATTGTCCCAGAGTACAAATAGTATAATTGAGCACAGGGTCGGACTGGCCTGGCAGGGTATCGGGGAAATACCCGGTGGGCCCTTGTCTCTGGGGGCAGGAGAGGGGGAGGAGAAGAAGAATGAAAGAAAAAAAAAAGTGTCTGCGGTTTTTAGGGGCGTGGGCAGAGTATGTGCAGGAACCTCTCCAAGGTGTGATCACTCCTTTTTAGATGCAGACTAGCGAGCAGATCTAATTTGATGCAGGTGTTATTTTTGGATTTGAAAATTTACAGGGTGATTCCATAATTTTTTCCTCAGAATTGACTGATTCCATATTTTTTTCCCTATGCTTGGTTAAAAAAAGTAACCATTGCTGACTACCACATTTTTTGTTCTTGATTTCTTTTAGTGTTTCTCAAAGCATTTGAAATGACTTTAGTTTTGTGCCATGTCTGTGATCTGATTTTTTTTTACAAATCTAAACAACTAAATGAACATCCTCCAAGGCCGGTGATTCCATAATTTTTGCCAGGGGTTGTATGTATATGTGTATATATATATATATATATATATATATATATATATATTGCAAGAAGGAAGAAAAAACGCTGCACTCACCGTTGTTTGTGGTCAAGTCTTCTTTATTTCAACATACAATCATGCATCTTCACGGCACGGGGGAGTTTAGTGAGGAAGGAACATGTGAGGCGAGACACAGTTTTTTCTTCCTTCTTGCAGTATTTTAGACTATTTTCCAACGCTAGCACCGCCGTTTAAAATACGTCTATGGACATGTAACCTGTAAAACCCTCCGAAGTTGAGTTGTGCCACGCCACTTCACTTTTTCTTCTACTATATATATATATATACAGTATATGCAGCGCCCCAGAGTCCTGGTCGTTGCAGTACTGTGGCTCCGCCACTATGGGGAGCTACGGTGCGTCCGATGGCACTGAAGGAGTTCATCTGATCAGGTATCACAGACACCAATACATTTCACAGCTAGGCCTCCGGGGGGAGCTAAGGGTGCTATTCATTAGGCCACTCCCCACCATAGTGGGTAAACTGGGGGTCTGGCAGGAAGTAAGATCAGAAAGCTGACTGGATTGGACGAAGCAACACCTAGTGGCAGAGGGTGTTGTGGAGGAAGAGACGGTAGGGTCTCTGTCAGGGGTGGGATCCTGACAGAGGCTTGGCATTGAAAAGAACGTAACGGGTCCGCGCCAGCTCCGGGAAGCGGCGGGACCGAAGAAAGGACTAGAAGCGAGATAGATTGTGCTGAGTGAGAAACAAGATCAAGCAATAGGAGAATACCAGTAGGGGTCGTGCTGTAAGACCGGAGCAACACCCTACTGAGGCGCACTACCGGTGGCCGGAACGCCAAATCTGCGGCAACTGTGTGATGCCATCATGTCAATATGGACCAAAATCTCTGAGGAATGCTTCCAGCACCTTGCTGAATCTATGCCACGAAGAATTGAGGCAGTTCTGAAGGCAAAAGGGGGTCCAACCCGTTACTAGCATGGTGTACCTAATAAAGTGGCCGGTGAGTGTATATATATAATGAGGCTGTACAAAGTGCATGTTCCATCAGAAAAGCAAAAGTATCTCATGCCACGTTTTAGAGAATCAAAGAGAAAGAGTGGGTATATACCTGCTACTAATGTGAGGAGGTAAATGGGAGTTGGAGCAGAAGTATACATTTTCTCTGCTGAGGCTGCCGTCACACTAGCAGTATTTGGTCAGTATTTTACCTCAGTATTTGAATGCCAAAATAAGGAGTGGATGATAAATGCAGAAGTGGGGCATATGTTTCTATTATACTTTTCCACTGATTGTTCCACTCCAGGTTTTGGCTTAAGGTACCTTCACACTAAACGATATCGCTAGCGATCCGTGACGTTGCAGCGTCCTGGCTAGCGATATCGTTGAGTGTGACAGGCAGCAGCGATCAGGATCCTGCTGTGATATCGCTGGTCGTTGGTTAAAGTTCAGAACTTTATTTGGTCGTCAGATCGCCGTGTATCGTTGTGTTTGACAGCAAAAGCAACGATACCA
Organism: Ranitomeya variabilis; assembly: GCF_051348905.1. Classification (NCBI taxonomy): domain Eukaryota; kingdom Metazoa; phylum Chordata; class Amphibia; order Anura; family Dendrobatidae; genus Ranitomeya; species Ranitomeya variabilis. The sequence goes on along the minus strand of NC_135239.1, from coordinate 164,453,281 downwards.
GCGATGTTTTACAATGGTAACCAGGGTAAATATTGGGTTACTAAGCGCAGGGCCGCACTTAGTAACCCGATGTTTACCCTGTTTACCAGTGTAAAATGTAAAAAAACAAACAGTACATACTCACCTTCTGATGTCTGTCACACGTCCCTCGCTGTCCTCTTCCTGCACTGCCACTGACTGAGCGCCAGCCGTAAAGTGAAAGCACAGCACAGCGGTGACGTCACCGCTCTGCTGTTAGGGCCGGCGCTCAGTCAGTGCAGGGAAGCGGACGGCAGGGGATGCGAAGGTGAGTATGTACTGTTTGTTATTTTACATTTTACACTGGTAACCAGGGTAAACATCGGGTTACTAAGCGCGGCCCTGCGCTTAGCAACCCGATGTTTACCCTGGTTACCCAGGGACCTCGGCATCGTTGGTCGCTGGAGAGCGGTCTGTGTGACAGCTCTCCAGCGACCAAACAGCGACGCTGCAGCGATCGGCATCTGTCTGTATCACTGCAGCGTCGCTTAGGCTATGTGCACACGTTCAGGATTTCTTGCAGAAAATTCCGGACATTTTCTGCAAGAAAACCGCGTGCGTTTTTGCCGCGGTTTTGACGCGTTTTTGCCGCGGTTTTTTCCGGACACTTCCCAATGCATTTTGGAGTGGGAAATCCGCAAGAAAACCGCAAAAAGATAGAGCATGTCCGGATTTTGTGCGGTATGCATTTTTTTGCGGAAAAAAACGCATCATGTGCACAAAACATGCGGAATTCATTCTAAATGATGGGATGCTTATTGTATGCTTTTTTTTGCGGTTTTATAGCGTTTTTATCGGGAAAAACCGCGAAAAAAACGCGAAAAAACGGAACGTGTGAACACAGCCTAAGTGTGAAGGTACCTTTAGAAATACTGATGTAAAATACTGACCAAATACTGATAGCGTGACTGTAGCCCAATTCTAAACATTCCCTGTGCTGTAATTTTCTAATCTGTCTCTATTCCTTTTGTGTCTTTTTTCCCTCCAAATCCGTACATAGTTTCTCTATGTATATATTTTTTCTATTAATCTTTTAATTTTGCTAGTAGAAACATGGTATAGTAAATGAACATTTAAATAAACAAACTGAGCTCAGAGAATGAATCCCTAATTGTATTAGTTTAGTGGTGTGAAAGTTTTATAGTCCCATGACCGCGTATAGCCCATCTGGACCGTCCCCCCCCCCCCCCCCCCACCCCCAGACCAAATTCTGCCACCCCGTCTCATGCTACATATGCACAAAAAACATGACACATTAAATTCTTTGGAAATTTTTGGCCACAGCGGCCAGTTTATTAACAAACAACAGTTAAAACATTATAACCATACAGAATTATCTGAAAAAACCTGAGGGGGAGGGTTCTTGGAGCTAAAAGATCTGGCATCATATATATATATATATATATATATATATATATATATATAGGCAAAACCCAACACTTTTTTACCCTCAGCCGTGACAACCAGCTCGAGGGCACCATGTAACCCTATTTCAGGGCAGACCAAAAACCCGAAAGCTCCCGAGGACAATCCCCGTCCAGAGCGCGTAACCACAAGCCAGATCCACCCCCATCCTTTTAATTGACCTTCCTCCAATAAACATCACCAACTCCAAGAACCCCGCCCCCCCGCCAACCACGAACAGCCCTGACCACCTCAGGCTCGTGAGTGCCCCACCACCGCCAACGCTCTTTCCACACCCTCCTGTATGGCAAGCGCCCACAAGTCTACACCGATATCGTTTAGGTGCACACCATCCTCTCTCCAAAAGTTACCGACCCCGGCCTCCAACTCGAAGTGCCTCACTGCAATTCCTCCATTCCTGGATACAAACTTCCCCACAGCCCTATTAAGTTTGATCCTGGCCCTATTAATGCCTGTCAAAGACCGAGCCAACCTCCACCGTTTCCTGGGCACAATGTCGGACCAAACCGTCGTAACTCCCGGATAAGAGACCCACAATCTCAAAAAATCGAAGCGGATGTCCCTGATCAGTTCCCTAACCGGCTTCGTACCCAAATCATTCCCCCCTATGTGCACCAGCAAGATATCGGGTGCTCTATCCAGACGAACCGCCCGGGAAAATTCGGGCAACACCCGGTTCCATAACATACCCCGGAACCCCAACCATCGAATCACTACCGTGTCGCGGCAAAAACCCAACTGTCTGCCGTCCGGTCTCGCGTCAGCCCGCGCCGCACCCCAATACACGAACGAATGTCCGAAAATCCATGTCAATAACGGGGGCCGACCTGAAAAACAAAACAATTAAATGAACCAGAAAGCTACATGGCCCCACACCGACTAATGCCGTATATAAGTCAAATAACGATTAGAACTCCAGCGCCCGATTCGTTTAATCACATCGGACCTTAAACCCAAACCATCCGCAACCGTTGCCGCCCCAATTCTAAAAGAATGAGACCCGTATGACTGGGGATCCAGTCCCAACTCGACTAAAACCTTTTTTAAAACCGCCGAGAATTGAAAACGTGACAAGAAAGTCCCGTCCTGGTGGCAAAGTAACGGGCCAGACCTAACCGACCACAAACCCCAGTATTCCTCCAAACATCGCTGCGGACACATCAAACATCCATTTACCCTTCCTAAAGCCACCCGCTTACCCTTTCCGAACCTGTCAGTCTTCGACCTCCGAATCAAAAAGGAAATACCTCCCACCCAAAAATCAACATCCTCTGCTGACAAACCTCCCGCCTTAGCCTTGTTAGGGGACACCAGCTCACCCAATCTCAAGGCCCCAAAAAACGCCCAAGAATATGCCAACCTAAACAAGGCAACTTCAAACTGAGAACCACAAATTCTCCCAACTGCATCTCCTAACCTTACTAACAAACTAAAAGAAATGGGTCTACGCTTGTCAACACTAGTATTCCCGCTACGAAAACCCCGCAGGGCCTGAACTACGAGAAAATTCTTGGTAACATCGACCGACCCCTGCAGCTTGAAACCAAAGGCCAAACCCGCCATAAATTTATTCAACTTCGATACTGACCAATTCCACTCAGCTGCCTTGCCCACCAAAAACAATACCGCCATTGTCCTATCACTGTCCGATTCAGCCACTCCCCATTGACCAGACCAACTCTCCCAGATTTCCCAAGCCGATTTGTAAGCCAGCCACGTCGACCTCGAGACCGAGGATTGAATCAACCTTCCTCCTCGTCCGCAACAATTTTCCACAAACGTGAAGGGCATACCACTCCTGAGGCGTCCGCATCTGGGGCCAACTCCCGGAAACGTTCCAACTGTGAACGAGACAAAGCATCCGCTAAAGAATTTTGTACCCCCGGTACATGTACTGCAGAAATGTATGCATTTAACTCCAAGCAGCGCAACACAAGTTCCCTAACCAGCCTAATCACCGGGGGGGAGGAAGAGGTTAAACTATTGATAATAGCAACCACACTTAAATTATCGCAATGAAACCTGACCTTCCGATTTTGAAAAATGTCACCCCAAATCGCAACCGACACCACAATTGGGAACAGTTCTAAGAGTGCAAGATTCTTAGTTAAACCCTGCTTCCGCCATACTTCCGGCCACACCTCCGCACTCCATCGACCTGCACAATACGCGCCGTATCCAACCGAACCGGCCGCATCTGTGTAAATTTCACAGTCAAAATCATCCACGGCTTCCAACTGAATCAAAGAGCGACCATTATAATTTGACAAAAAACGCTGCCAAACGACCAAATCTTCCCTATGCTCCTTGGTTAAACGAACAAAATGATGCGCCGCCCTAACTCCGGCCGTTGCCAACGACAACCTTCGGCAAAAGATTCGGCCAATGGGCATAATCCGGCACGCGAAATTCAAACGCCCCAAAAGGGACTGCAATTCTTTCAACGTCACCTTACGCAAGTGACCAATCCTGCGTACCTCATGTACCAGCAACGAAAGTTTGTCCTCGGGTAACCTACATTCCATCTTCTCCGAATCGATAAGGATACCCAAAAAACTCAGAACCTTACAGGGTCCCTCCGTCTTCTCCTTCGCCAACGGTACTCCAAACAACCCTGCCATCCACTCCATAGTAGCCAACAAATTCCTGCATACGGCTGAATCTGGGGGGCCAATAAACAAAAAATCATCCAAATAGTGGATGGCGGAAGGAACACCGGACACATCCCTGATAACCCATTCCAGAAACGTGCTAAACATCTCAAACAGTGAACAAGAAATCGAACATCCCATAGGCAAACATCTGTCCAGATAAAAGCCACCTTTCCAACTACAACCCAACAAAGGAATGCTATCCGGGTGCACAGGGAGCAACCGAAAAGCCGATTCAATATCTGTCTTGGCCAGTAAAGCCCCCTCGCCATACCGCCGTACCCATTGCACTGCCGTATCAAACGAGGTGTACACCACTGAACAAAGCTCTCCATCTATGCCATCGTTAACTGACCTCCCTTTCGGATACGACAAATGTTGGATCAATCGAAACTTGTTCGGCTCCTTCTTGGGCACCACCCCCAAAGGTGAAAGGACCATGCCTTCAATGGGCAATGAACTGAATGGCCCAGCCATCCTACCCAGTTCCACCTCCTTCGCCAACTTACTGCTAACTACCTCAGCATGCAAATCCGCTGACCTCAAATTCTTAGTAGTAAAGGGAACCACGTGATTAGGGGCCGGGATCCGAAAACCCTCCGAAAAACCCCGTAAAAGAATTCCCGCCTTATCTTGATCAGGGTATCTATTTAGATAAGGGACCATCCCTTGAAGCCTCACCGGTGTCTCCCCTTTGACTACTACCCGTTCCTGGCTTACCCTTGGCTTTTTTGAAACATTTGGATGCTCCATGGGAGCTCCCGTTGCAATGGGAACAAACGTGCTTAAATTTGCAGGAGTTCCCGTACTTACATTGGCCATCATTGAACTGCCAACAAGTACCGGACTTCTCTTTCCCGCCCTGTGCCCCCTGGCCTCCGCTGGCATGTCCTGATTGCTGAGTGCTGTTGCCCCCGCTACCCTGAAAGGACTGCCCATATCTCACCGGAGCCATGACTTTCAACCAGAGCCCGATGTCCTTTTGGTCCCATTTGATTTCGGGCCTGACTGCCTTCCTCTGACGGAACTGCTCGTCATAACGGAGCCACGCCTGCCCCCCATAAGTCCGATGTGCCTCACCTATCGAGTCAAAGTAACAAAACAGGCCCGAACAGTTATCTGGAAATTTCTCACCTATGACACTAGCCAGTATCGCAAAAGCCTGCTGCCAATTAACGAAAGTCTGCGGAATCAACCGCCACCTACGCTTCTCCTCCTCCTCTTTTTTGCTGTCCTCCTTCTTACTCTTGTCCAAATTAAATTTTTCCAAAGGGAGTAGGGAGAAAATCTCCACATACTCATCCTTCCAAATCCTCTCCTTCACTTCCTTCTTTAAATGCGCCCCCAGCGGGCCCTCGAAGCAGATGTATACCTCCCCCTTTGCCCTGTCGTCCAATTTTACTTTATCCCCTTTATCCTTCTCAGTCTGTACCGACACCGATACACCGGCGGACGATGCCTGTGCTGACCCCCCAGAGCTAGTCGCATCACTAGCCAACCGCGATCCCGCCCTCACACCCTGTAACCAGGCTCCAAGGGGGGAACCCCCATCCCCCTCCGCAACTCCCCCTTCCAGACTTTTCAAAAAATGTGACACCCCAGCCAAAATATCACTAATTCCCGACATCCCAGAGCCCCCTACCCCCGCTATAGAGCTAATAACGGATGCCGTACCCCCCATACCCCCAACCCCCCTTAAACTACCCCCTAAATGAGACAGACTAGACGTGGACGTATACTCACGGGGCTGCGCGGGTGCTGTGTCCCCGCCAGCCGGACATCCAGACTCCTGCCGAGTTCCATCCTCCAATTGTTCGCTCCCCGACTCGCTCCTGGTGTCGTAGCCCTGCCTCTCCAGGCCCGCGCCCCTGGCCTCCTCGTCACCAGGGGGGACCGGAGCGGGGGATATGCGGCGCTCCCTAGACCGTCTGCCGGATCTGGATCTGGCGTCAGCCGCCGTCGCTTGCAGCCTGCTGTCTCTTCCTGTGCCACTGTTGTCCCCAGCCTGGGAGTCCTGAGGCTGTCTGCCCTGCAGCCTGCTCTGCCGGCCTCTCCGCATGTCGGACGCCCGCCCTCCTGCAACACCGTGGGCGCCTGGATCCTCCGCAATCACTCCGCTTCCTCCTGCAGCTGTCCCAGCTGCCTGGCGCCTCTGCTCCGCTGCTGCCCGAGCCGTGCACACCGGCGCCACGCCGCTCCGTACTCTCCCCGGCTGCCCCGAACTCCGGCGCGCAGGCGCAGGCCTCACTTCTGGTGCGGCCTGTGGTAAAGGGGAAGCGCGCCCAGCCGCCGCGCTCCTGGTCTCCATAGTGCGGCGCCGCGCTGCGCCGGCAGGTCGGGGGCCAGGATTCCTGCCGGAGGCGGCGCCGGGCGAAGCAGCCGCGCCGGGGCACCGAGCCTCCGCAGGGTCCCGAGTGGGGCTCCGCGGCCTCCTCCTGCCTCGCGTACCCATCTCCGGCGACAGGCGCTCCGGTGGCCTGGTCCTCCTCGTCCTGGTGCCGCTCGGCTCCGCAGTCCCCAGCAAGGTGGCCAGCTGCTCCTGCAGCCATCCGTCCCTGCGCGATCTCGCCATCTCCCGAAGCCGATCCATCATGCCGTCCACGGAATCCATCTTCTCCAGGTAACAGATTGCAGTGAGTAGAGGGAGTCTTTCTCTATTGCCTTCCTCCTCGTGACTGGACTTCTTCCCGCACTTTTTCCCCTAACCAATAATACCCAGCCCCCAGCTCCTCCCCCCCCCTTTTCCCCCAGCCAATCCCTTTCACTAATTCAAATCTGATATGGGAAAAAACCCTCCCATGGCAACTCAGTCATGGGGGGCTTTCATCTAGCTCTGCCCATTCCAGCCCCCCCCTATATCTAAGTAAGATCAGAGGCAGGGTGCCCTCACTGTCTCTGGAGCAGACTCCTCAGATTCCGTAGTGTGTTATAAATCCTCATGACAGATCCTGTGTGGATGGAATAAAATACTTTAATAAGTTTGTATTCCTTAGCTTTGCAATGTTTGTCTGATTTAAAATTGTCTTTTAATATGACAAGTTTCATATTGTTTATGTTGTATCCTGGACCTCAGAAATGTTTGGCCACCTGTAAATGTTTTTTGTTTTGTTTGTAATAGGGTTGAGGGTTTTCCTTTTTTGAGGTCGAGTCGGGTTTCACGAAATCCGACTTTCTCAAAAGTCGAGTCGAGTGAAATTGGTCGATCTTCTTGAAAAGTCGGGGTCGGGGATCGGCCGAAACACGAAACCCAATGCAAGGTAATGGAAAATCTATATATTTTTATATTTACTTCAGCGCGATATATGTGAAAAGCCAGTAATTCAATTGCCGGCTTTTCATTTCTCCTGCCTAAACCTGACATGATATGAGACATGGTTTACATACAGTAAACCATGTCATATCCCCCTTTTTTTGCATATTCCACACTTCTAATGTTAGTAGTGTGTATGTGCAAAATTTTGGCGCTGTAGCTATTAAATTTAAGGGTTAAATCGCGGAAAAAATTGGCGTGGGCTCCCGCGCAATTTTCTCCGCCAGAGTGGTAAAGCCAGTGACTGAGGGCAGATATTAATAGCCTAGAGAGGGTCCATGGCTATTGGCCCCCCCTGGCTACAAACATCTGCCCCCAGCCACCCCAGAAAAGGCACATCTGGAAGATACACTTCACAGTCTGGCCTCCAGGGGGAGCTAAGGGTGCTATGTATTAGGCCACTCCTCACAATCTGGTAAAACTGGGGGTTAGATAGGAAGTTAGGGAGAAGCTGACTGGGTTGGAACCAGGCAACATCCTGTGGCAGAGGGTGTTGCAGGGGAAGATTCAGGGGGGTCCCTGTCAGGGGTGGGATCCTGACAGAGGCCTAGCGAACAGAAAGAACGTTACGGGACTGCGCCTGCACTTCATCGCGGCAGTACCCCAAGAAAGGACAAGAAGCGAGGTTTATTGTGCTGAGTGAGAAACGAGATCAACGCAACAAGGAGAATCACCAGTAGGAGTCGTGCTGTAAGACGAGGCAACATCCTACTGAGGCGCGTAGCCGGTGGCCGGAAACGCCGAGGAAGTATTGAGCTCCAGGCCTTACTTCAAACCTACGGCAGGACAGTCAGTTATAGGCGGGCTGTCTCACTCAAATCACCTAAGAAGACATAGGGGGCAACATTTGGAGAGGGGCGACACTAGGGTCCCGGAAGAGCTCCGAGCCTACCCGTCATACGGGTGCGTCCTAGCCATATCATCTGGGGGAACGAAGAAGAACATCATAATCGAGTTGTGAGGGAACTTCAGAAACAGACACAACAGTTGTGGGGACTATCCCGGAAGCACAGCAGGGGAGGACCACAACACACAAGCGCTAGAAGGTAGGCACCGATTTCCACCTGCAAAGGGAACTCTGGAGGTGCCATCGGACCGGCCGGACTCACGCAGCCCGGTTAACCGTATTCCGGACTGAGGATCCTGAAGCCTTCAGTAAAGAGGTAAAGAGACTGCAACCTGGTGTCCTCGTTATTCACCGCGACCTGCACCACCACACCACAGCATCATCACGTTCTCAACTTTCACTGGATGCCCCTCAGCAGGGTCACGGACCGGGCCTAGACACCATGACAACCCCAGGACCGAGACAGAGAGGCCCGGTACCGGGTACCCCTCGGCCCTGCGGCAGTGGGGGCGCTCCATGAACACTTAACCCATCTTAAAAAGACGTTTTTAAATCACGGCTACCACCCCATTGATGATCAGTTCACTAGAGCCACGAGGATCCCTAGAAGACAATTACTTCAATATGGAGAAAAGGAGGAAAATAATTGTGTACCTCTGGTGGTGTTCTACAACCTACAGCTTGAGGTGCTGAGAAAAACTGCAAAAAAACTTAATCACATCTTACACAAGGAGGACCCGCTAAAAACAGTATTGCTACAGGCAACCTCCAAATTTAAGAAACATCATAATAAAAAAACTAAAATAAATGCACAATTTAAAAAAAATGTGCAAAAATACATATCATGATAATGCTCTTGATATCCACCAAACTCAAGCCAAGATCAGTACTAGGATCAAAACTGCTACAAGAGCCAGAAAATTATAGAACTGGCAAATCATGGCAGTAAAATATCCCTTTAAATAGCATCAATCCTTGGTGTCGCGGTCATCTCTTGGTGCTGGTGCCGTGCAAACCCTTTTTCGGAAGAGCTTTGTGGAAGACACAAGGGGTCTGTTGCTCTGCCGGTGCTGGTGAGGGGATGATGCTAAGAGACAAGAAATTATATCATTACCGTTTCTAAGCCTTGAATAAGTTTCCTGTAAGACATTGCCCTGTCTTGCTGCTTTCTATGAGCAAGACTTATAAAATCGAAAGAAAAAGGGTATATCTATCTATATTCCTCACCTACTGTATTCTCACCCATCCCTTGTAGATTGTGAGCCCTCGCGGGCAGGGTCCTCACTCCTCCTGTACCAGTTATGACTTGTATTGTTCAAGATTATTGTACTTGTTTTTATTATGTATACCCCTCCTCACTTGTAAAGCGCCATGGAATAAATGGCGCTATAACAATAAATAATAATAATAATAATAATCTAATATGGATAAATGAGAATTTATGATTGCTTGCCATAACACTGCTTGTTATAGTAACTAGATGCGGCAAAGGACTTAGAGGAGCTGGACTGAGGTCTAAACCAGCAATCAAGGCGGTCTTCAGCGAAAGAAACAAGGGAGATACCAGAGACTTAATATAAATATGTATGTGTGTGTATGTATATATATATATATATATATATATATATATATATATATATACACACATATACATACATACATACATACATACACATACATACATACTTTTGCTATTGTATGGCCATAGTACAGTAGTGACAGATAGTAATCCCGGGGACTATTTGATGACCTGGGATCTTCCTCCATATATAGCAAAGATGGGCTCTCTGTATATACAATTTTACCTGTATACATAGTGCAGATTACATTAGATTAGCGTGTTACATCAGTTTTCTTTTTTTTTCCAGCTAAAAATTGTATCCTGGTTTTAATGTCATCACTATGGCAACGGTTCCTACTTTTGTGTCTTTTGCATTTCCCCAAGGGTTGGTCTTATTGCTGATATTTTGCTTTATAAGTAAATGGGATTTTGTTACATGCAAAATTTCGATGAAAATTTTGTATGTTTGCCAGGTGTAAGCATGGCCTAATGGCATGTTGACAAACTGCAGATTTCTGGCAGACATTTTTTTGTACCTAATATTTATTTATTTTAGCCAGTTCTAAAGTGCCATTAATTCCACAGTGCTTTACAAACAATATCATCTATGTCTCCACTGGGGCTCACAATCTACATTCCCTATCAGTAGGTCTTTTGCATTTCGGAGGAAATCGGAGTACCCAGAAGAAACCCACGCAAACACGGGGAGAAAATACAAACTCCTTGCAGATGTTGTCTTTGGTGGGATTTGAACCCAGGGCCCCAATCTGCAATTCTAACCACTGAGCCACCATGCTGCCCAATATTTCTTTTAATACATCTGAAAGCTGTACTTTCTGAAGCATGTGTGTAAATTGGCCACAGACTCCACACCAAAATGGTTAACGTTTGCATTACTCTATGTTTTATCTCAAATTGATTTTCTCATTTGCTTAAAAAGCACCCACCAGGGACCTCAAGGCTACATTCTTAAGATGAGCATTTGAGGAATTTTGAATGTTTCAGATTTTCTGCAGCATTTCTGCGCCTATTAGGTTACGTACATTTTTTTTCATTGTGTTTTTGAGTGTTTTAATAGCTTTTTTTAAGTTGCAGTTTTTGTATTTTCGGTGTGTCATGTTTTAAATAAAGCTACCGTACTTTGTTTTTGATACTTCCTTATATTTGTCTTTGAAAAAAACATTATTGATAAAGTCATGTATGGATTACATGGGGAAATGGACTAAGAACGCATGTGTTTTTTTACCTGCATCTAATACAATTCTATGGTGAAAATCCACATATAAAACAAGGCGGAAACGCAAGACAAATTGACATGTTGGAGATTTCAAACGCTTCGCAATTCGATACACTCTGCCAGTGAGCATTAGATTTCTATATATCCCATCCTCTTTGCTGGAACTTTCAGACGCTGCGCTTTTAACACCGCCAAATATGCAACTTTAAAAACTCATCATGGGAACTTAACCCAAGGCTCCCAAGCTCATCCAGTGCCATTTAGAATACTAATCCAGCTTCTTAATTATGACTCTTATATATGAGGAAATAGTTGTGGTTGTCATAAAAATACGCTTTAAAGCTGTCCTGGGTACATACTGATGAATCTGACTAGTCAGGGGCATTTCTTCATGTAGTGAAGTTTAGCTTTACGTGCTGTAATCACACCTCCCCAGGTGTGATTGACATCCTTCTTACTCTTGAGATGAGAAGACACAGCAAGTCAGATGTCAATAAAGCTCGGTAGCATTTGATTACATGATGTAAAGACAAACTTCTGTCCGTGGAGTGCTGCTCAGCTGCTCTTTATCGGCACTTTGAGCTCACCCTGCACATATGGGTGCATGGTTGCCTCCATCTTGGCTGTGCACTCCTCCCTGCACTTATCCTGCCCCAAGGCTGGTATTAATTGGGGCAGAATATAGCTATATATATATATATGGTTCAAAATCGGAACAGCATCTTATATTACCAAACTGTAGTGCAGCGTCTTCCCAACCACTGTTGAAATGGTCTTTGGTAATAGATGAAAAAAAGAAAGACAGCACAATGTCGCCTGAACGGCGTGGCGACGTTTCGGATATCTTTATCCTTTTTCAAGCTTGAAAAAGGATAAAGATATCCGAAACGTGGCCACGCCGTTCAGGCGACATTGTGCTGTCTTTCTTTTTTTCATCTATATATATATATATATATAGATAGAATATGATCCTATCTGCTCTGAATTCATTTTGGATGCCATGGCCCATAAGCGGAAAGTCTGTTAATATAGGGTAACCCAGAGACCCCTATGTAAGGCGTTTAGAGAGGAAGAATTAGATGTCGGCCAAGTTCCCCCTTACATTACCACAACCCGAAATCCCCTTCAAAGGGACAAAACACAAAGACAGATGAAGGAGCAGTGGTAGGTATATGAAGATTGGCATAGGTAACAAATGGGAACAGCACAGTTTAAACAGGTAATTCCATCCCCTTATATTGTAACTCCATGGATTTCTTTAAATCACATTCACATGAACACAACAAATCTGCCACTTGAAAATATACATTAATTTTAGCTGTACCTAATCTTAGGAAGACTGCAGGTGTTATATGCGACATGTTTGAGGTTACAGAGTCATTCCACCCACTCTGTCTAGCATGACATAAACTTCTATTCCCCAACTTCTATTTACATACATCACAAACTATTCCAAGAGTTAGATCAAGGAAAAACACTTTATATTAGATACTCTGGCTGTAGGACGAATAATCATTTTGTCCAGACCTGGGCCGCACCATCTCCTTCCACCAATCAGCGCGTGCAACAGATGTGTTGACGTCACTACATCGCGTCTGCTGTGTGAAGAGTCAGTGCACCAGAGGCCAGGGGAATGAGAACGAGTTGAGTATGTATTTTCTATATACAGTATATGTATATGGGATGTGTGCCTGTATATAAGGGACTATATGAGGGCTACTGAATATAGGATGGCTATGTTAGGGCTCATACTGTCTATAGAGGGATTATGTGGGGGTTTACTGTATATAAGTGGCTATGTGGAGGGTTCATACTGTATATAGGGAGGTTCTGTGAGGGCTCATACTCTATAGAGCGAGACTGTAGGAAGCTATACTGTATATAGGGGGGTTATGTGAGGGCTCATTCTGTATATAGGGGGCTATGTGAGGGCTCATCTGTGTGGGGGCTCAAACTGTACATGGGCTGTGTGTCAGCTCATATGGTATATAAGAGGGTGTCAGCACACGTAACTCTGCTCAATATTAAGTGATACAATTAATATAAAACATAATATTATTATTGAACAGAATACATTTTAGCCTATTAGTTCGACCTTCCACAACCTTATTCAGAATTGATTTTCAGTCACCTTCATACGTTCCGGTCATTCAATCCTCTTTTAATTAATACATTTATTGTTTGAATCCAGGTTAACCAAGCGTATAAAGACTAAAATAATTATATTCAAATTAAGATATTTTTTGCCAATCTCGTGGAAGGTGTAGCAGTACAATGGCACAAAATTGAGTATTAGTCATATGTTAGGTTGACGACTAAGCAATTATTGAACTGCCATATGAAGTTAACATTGATGCTGTCACCCCAAAGCAGGTTTCCACAGCGAGACTTGGAACTAGCCACTTTGTTTAGCCTAGTACGGAGGAATATCCTTGTGTTCACCCTTTATCCTGTATACTAGAGTTTGGCCTTCATTGATCATGCTCTCATGTTGAATCTGCAGAGTAGGGGTTAATCATGACCATTGTTCATGATTAAGGAAGCTTAGTCTCCAGAAACGCGTTGAGATTCTTATCCATATGGTTTGTGCTGAAGTTTGTATCCTCCATGTTTAAGTTTGTGAATAAAGAAAACTTTTTTTCATGGATTCGGTGAAGCTGGGCATTTTCTTCTCTTGGATTCTACACGCCTGAACATAGCGGGTCCGTGCTCCCGAAACTGAGCTTATGCATCACGGGTGAGCTGGTTTATATTCCTTCTCTTCAGAGTAGGGGTTACCTGAGAGAAAACCAAAGATGCCAAGACCAAAATCACAAACAAGGGCAGAATCAGAACCATAATAATAATTGTTCTCTTCTCTGACAAACTCCTTTTATTGGTCAAACATTTAAAGGGGTATTCCCATATCCATGATCCTATCCCGATATGTAGTAGGTGTAATAATAATAATAACTAGATGTTTCCAGCCAGCTAACGCTCTGCATGCTCATTGCTATCTAATTAACGCTGCTGGTGATTAAACTACAGTAAATAATGACAACAATCCTACGATTTAGTCGATATTGTTGTTGTCGATCAGCTACTGCATCGTTGTCCGGATTTTCCTGCGGCCTGTAAGATGGACCTGGCGACTCTTCTTGGCTCATTTTGTTTTGGAGAATTCGGATGCAATTAAATGTACGTTTACCTTGGCTGAAGTGGTTGAATTACATAGAAAGGAAGTGCTGCGTGTGCTAATGTGTGGGGATGAAGCCTCGTGTGGTAATGTGGGGGACGGAGCCTCGTGTGGTAATGTGGGGGAACGGAGCCTCGTGTGGTAATGTGTGGGGACGGAGCCTCGTGTGGTAATGTGTGGGGACGAAGCCTCGTGTGGTAATGTGGGGGACGGAGCCTCGTGTGGTAATGTGGGGGACGGAGCCTCGTGTGGTAATGTGTGGGGACGAAGCCTCGTGTGGTAATGTGGGGGAACAGAGCCTCGTGTGGTAATGTGTGGGGACGGAGCCTCGTGTAGTAATTTGTGGGGACGGAGTCTCGAGTGGTAATGTGTGGGGACGGAGCCTCGTGTGGTAATGTGTGGGGACGAAGCCTCGTGTGGTAATGTGGGGGACGGAGCCTCGTGTGGTAATGTGGGGGACGGAGCCTCGTGTGGTAATGTGTGGGGACGAAGCCTCGTGTGGTAATGTGGGGGAACAGAGCCTCGTGTGGTAATGTGTGGGGACGGAGCCTCGTGTAGTAATTTGTGGGGACGGAGTCTCGTGTGGTAATGTGGGGGGCGGGATTATGTGTGGTAATGTGGTGGGGGGCAGGATTATGTGTGGTAATGTGGTGGGGGGGCGGGATTGTGTGTGGTAATGTGGTGGGAGGCGAGATTGTGTGTGGTAATGTGGTGGGGGGCGGGATTATGTGTGGTAATGTGGTGGGGGCGGGATTATGTGTGGTAATGGGGTGGGGGAGCGGGATTATGTGTGGTAATGGGGTGGGATTATGTGTGGTAATGGAGTGGGATTATGTGTGGTAATGGGGTGGGGGGCGGGATTGTGTGTGGTAATGGGGTGGGGGGGGCGGGATTATATGTGGTAATGTGGTGGGGGGCGGGATTGTGTGTGGTAATGTGGTGTGATTATGTGTGGTAATGGGGTGGGGGGGTGGGATTATGTGTGGTAATATGGTGGGGGGCGGGATTGTGTGTGGTAATGTGGTGGGGGGCAGGATTATGTGTGGTGATGTGGTGGGGGGGCGGGATTGTGTGTGGTAATGTGGTGGGAGGCGGGATTATGTGTGGTAATGTGGTGGGAGGCGGGATTATGTGTGGTAATGTGGTGGGAGGCGGGATTGTGTGTGGTAATGTGGTGGGGGAGCGGGATTATGTGTGGTAATGGGGTGGGATTATGTGTGGTAATGGGGTGGGGGGTGGGATGGTGTGTGGTAATGGGGTGGGGGGCGGGATGGTGTGTGGTAATGGGGTGGGGGGCGGGACTATGTGTGGTAATGGGGTGGGGGGGCGGGACTATGTGTGGTAATGGGGTGGGGGGGCGGGACTGTGTGTGGTAATGGGGTGGGGGGGCGGGACTGTGTGTGGTAATGTGGTGGGGGGGTGGGATTGTGTGTGGTAATGGGGTGGGGGGCGGGACTATGTGTGGTAATGAGGTGGGGGGGTGGGATTGTGTGTGGTAATGGGGTGGGGGGCGGGATTATATGTGGTAATGTGGTGGGGGGCGGGATTGTGTGTGGTAATGTGGTGTGATTATGTGTGGTAATGTGGTGGGGGTGGGATTATGTGTGGTAATGGGTTGGGGAGGCGTAATTGTGTGCGGCAATGTGGTGTGATTATGTGCGGTAATGTGGTGGGGGCGGGATTATGTGCGGTAATGTGGTAGGGTCGGGATTATGTGCGGTAATGTGGTGGGGGCGGGATTATGTGCGGTGATGTTGTGGGGGCGGAGCTACTGTGCAGGGGGCGGGATTAGCGAGTAATCACGATGCCTCTTATATATATAGATAATATTAGAAAATACCTCAAATTAAAAATGTAGTATAGTTTTTCTGAATCGCTATTTCTCTTTCGTCATGTGCAGGCATTGCAGGACCTTATGGATCCATGGTTACGACTACTAACAACTAGCTATCTACCTGTCACTACATCAGTGGACGTAACCATGGATACTTAAGGTCCTGCAATACCCTGCACATGAAAAAAGAGACATAGCTACTATGCTATTCTTTTTCTAATTGGAGATATTTGCTAATATTATTTATTACACCTACTACATATTGGGATAGGGTCTTGGAGATGGGAATGCCCCTTTAAGTCTGCAAAAAACGTGGTTCTCATGGCACCATATTTTGAGTCATAGTACTATCTGACAAAACAAAGGGTCACAGTCGAACCAGTGTTATTCTGTGGTGCCGTGCATGTCTGATTTTTTTCCTTGGACCAAGTCTGTCTAAGGAAAAACTTAGCCTCATGTTTGACTATGACACTGTTGAGTTCAGTCAAATAGTCATTTTTGGGTTATAGTGACTATCAAAACCCCCCAAAAAGATCCATAATTATTTAAAACTAGATGGTGGCCCGATTCTAACACATCGGGTATTCTAGAATATGCATGTCCACATAGTATATTGCACAGCCACATAGTATAGTGCCCAGCCACAAAGAATATTGCCCAACCACGTAGTATATTGCCCAGCCACGTAGTGTATTGCCCAGTGACGTAGTATATTGCCCAGTGACGTAGTATATTGCCCAGTGACGTAGTATATTGCCCAGTGACGTAGTATATTGCCCAGCCACGTAGTATATTGCCCAGCGACGTAGTATATTGCCCAGTGACGTAGTATATTGCCCAGTGACGTAGTATATTGCCCAGTGACGTAGTATATTGCCCAGTGACGTAGTATATAGCCCAGTGATGTAGTATACAGCACAGAGCCACGTAGTATATTGCACAGAGCCACGAGGTATATTGCCCAGCCACGTAGTATATTGCCCAGCTACGTAGTATATTTCCCAGCCACGTATGTCACAGGTTAAAAAATAAAAAATAAACATATACTCACCTTCCAAGGTCCCTTGTAGTTCTGTCGCCTGTGTGTGGTGCAGGCAGCAGCTTCCGGTCGCAGGGTGTGATAACGTCACGGTCACATGACCGTGACGTCATGGCAGGTCCTTCTCGCATACCATCCTTGCCACCGGAACCTGCCGCTTGCATGGAGCGGTCACCGGAGCGTCGCGAGGAGTGGGAAAGGCGGCGGAAGGTGAGTATATAATGATTTTTTTATTTTTTTAATTATTTTTAACATTAGATGTTTTTACTATTGACGCTGCATAGGCAGCATCAATAGTAAAAGGTTGGTCACACAGGGTTAATAGCGGCGGTAATGGAGTGAGTTACCCGTGGCATAACGAGGTCCGTTACCGCTGGCATTAACCCTGTGTGAGCGGTGACTGCGGGGAGTATGGAGCGGGCGCCGGGCACTGATTGCAGGGGAGTAGGGAGGGACTAATCGGACTGTGGCTGTCGCTAATTGGTCGCGGCAGCCATGAGAGGCAGCTGGCGAGACCAATCAGCGACTTGGATTCCATGACAGACAGAGGCCGCGACCAATGAATATCCGTGACAGACAGACAGAAAGACACAGAAGGACGGAAGTACCCCTTAGACAATTATATTGTAGAAAATACAAAAAGCCTTCATTCGCCATATTAAAACATAGAATCAAATTAAAAAACGATGCATCTACAACGGGACATCTGATACTAAATCTAATAGGTTAAAAACAGCATTCATAATCCCCACAAATAGGGGATTAAAGAAAGTGAAAAATCTAGGGTTCATAGAATCAAACAGAATGGTTACCCCTGAATATGGCTCTTTTAATAAAATGCCAGTGGATATCTTGAATGATGAAGAAGAGTGAGTCTCAAATACTGATATATAACCTATACAGTAGGTTCACAACCGATATTCATAATAGCAAGTATGAAAAGCTGATAGCTATAAAGAGATTCAAGCTTCATGGCAAAAAAGAGATATTTATTGAAAATATAATAAAAATCAAACAACAATAAAAAGACAGGGCTAAATCCTCCAAAAAAGGGGAGAAAAAATGGATAACCATAAATCATAATATGGAAAATGAGGCATAGTTATATATGTCGTTCCATCCAAAGCTATAATGCAGAAAAAATGCTGTAAAAAATGTGTAGCGTGTAACCACTTATAGCACACTATAGGAGGCTAGTGTATTGAAAATGGAATACATATCTGCATAATCATGAGGTGGCAAGACAAAGTGCTAAGTGCAATATATATGCAGTTCTGCTCAAAAGTTTACATACCCGGGCAGAATTTTTGCTTTCTTGGCCTTTTTTCAGAAAATATGAATGATAATGCCAAAACTTTTTCTCCACTCATGGTTAGTGGTTGGGTGAAGCCATTTATTGTCAAACTACGGTACTGTGTTTTCTCTTTAAATCATAATGACAACCGAAAACATCCAAATGACCCTGATTAAAAGTTCACATACCCTGGTGATTTTGGCCTGATAACATGCACAGAAGTTGACACAAATGGGTTTGAATGGCTACTAAAGGTAACATCCTCACCTGTGACCTGTTTGCTTGTAATCAGTGTGTGTGCATAAAAGCTGAGTGAGTATCTGGGATTCAGACAGACTCTTGCAGCTTTCATACAGCCACTGTCGTTTCTGGATTGTGAGTCATGGGTAAAGCAAAAGAATTGTCAAAGGATCTACGGGAGAAGGTAGTTGAACTGTATAAAACAGAAAATGGAAATTGGAATTGATAATGCCAGTCAGCAGCGTTCTTGAAAGCACTTGAAGAAAAAATGGGCTGCATGGTCGAGTCGCCAGAGGAAAGCCATTAGTGCACAAATGCCACAAAGTATCTCGCCTACAATACGAAAAACAGTACAGAGACAAGCCTCAAAACTTCTAGAACAAGGTAATTTGGAGTGACGAGACCAAAATTGAACTTTTTGGCCACAACCATAAATGTTACATTTGGAGAGAGGTCAACAAGGCCTATGATGAAAGGAACACCATTCCTACTGTAAAACACAGAGGTGGATTGCTGATGTTTGGGGGATGTGTGAGCTGCAAAACCTTAGGAAACTTGATCAAAGTTGAAAGAAAGATTAATGCAGCACGTTATCAGCAAATATTGGAGGCCAATTTGCAATCATCAGCTCGGAAGCTGCGCATGGGACGTGCTTGGACATTCCAACATGTCGATCCAAAACACAAGGCCAAGTCGACCTGTCATTGGCTACAGCAGAACAAAGTGAAGGTTCTGGAGTGGCCATCTCAATCTCCTGACCTCAATATCATTGAGCTACTCTGGAGAGATCTCAGGCGCACAGTTCATGCTAGACTGCTCAGGTATTTACGGGAACTGGAGGCTTTTTGCCAAGAAGAGTGGGCAGCTTTACCATCTGAGAAAATAAAGAACCTCATCCACAACTACCACAAAAGACTTCAAGCTGTCATTGATGTTAGAGGGGGCAATACAATACATGTTTTGGGTTGTCATTAGTGATGAGCGAAAATACTCGTTACTCGAGATTTCCCGAGCACGCTCGGGTGTCCTCCGAGTATTTTTTAGTGCTCGGTGATTTAGTTTTCCTCACCTCAACTGAATGATTTACATCTGTTAGCCATCTTAATTACATGTGGGGATTCCCTAGCAACCAGGCAACCCCCACATGTACTTATGCTGGTTAACAGATGTAAATAATTTAGCTGCGGTGAAGAAAACTAAATCTCCGAGCACTAAATAATACGTGCTCGGGAAATCTCGAGTAACGAGTATTTTCGCTCCTTACTAGTTGTCATTATGATTTAAAAAGATAAAACACAGTAGTTTGACAATAAATGGCTTCAGTCAACTACTAACCATGAGTGGAGAAAAAGTTTTGGTGTCATCATTCATATTCTCTGAGAAAAGGCCAAGAAAGCAAAAATTCTGCCGGGGTATGTAAACTTTTGAGCACAACTGTAAATATATTCTATCTTAAACCTCCAGATGATCACATATCATTTGTCCATACTGCCTCTATGTAAAGTACATAAGTGCCATAAAATCAATACTTAGAAAAGCCAGCCTGTAAATGCAAAAGGATAGTATGTAGCTGATCCCAAGTGGTGAGAAATAACAAAAAAAATTAATACCTGAATAGGAAACTACCAGATGGGAAAATCAAGTGCCATGTCCTTCCCACACGTGACGCCGTTTCGCCTTTGCTTCTTCCGGGGCAAGTCTAAGAAAAGACTCTTGCAAGACTCTTCCTCTGTAGGAGCTAAAATGAATGCAAACAATGAATATATGAAAATTTAACTGCATTATTGCTATATAGAATAGACTTATAAAATGAAAGTACTTGACGTATAAGGTGGCATATTTGTGTGAGAAAAAAAAAAAAACAGTATACAGGTAAAAGTGCTTACCTGTTGCGACCTCCAAACAAATGCACTATCAAGGTGCAGCAGACCCAAGTTAAGATGGCAACTACACAGGTGCAATAATACCGATGAGGCAGCCAGCCTACAATCAGGGATTGGCCGCTTGGCACACCAGTGCAGACAAATAAACTGTATGTGGCACGTTCACACAGAAATGCAAAGCATCTGACTCAAAGCCTATTAGTGACGCCATATGGCGGACTTAATCAGTGCTGACTAATGCATCCTGTGTGAACAGCGGCCACAGTATACAGAGCCAACTAGGGTCCAACTGCACCCCGAAAGATATAAAGTGCACAAAAACATAATAATGTATGCAAGGTATTGGTTTATATTATGGCCACAATACTTAAGCCGGCAACCCGCGTCAAGGGTCCTTGTATTTTGCCGGTCCTACTCTAAACAAAAAAACACCATAGGAGGAAAAAACCTCCACTAATTTCTAGAAAAAAAAACAAAAAAAAAACAGTACACAGGTAAAGGTGCTTACCTGTTGCGGCCTCACATATTCGTGTGAGCCCATCAGCCACAGCAAGGTGAACTTTCTTTCTGACCCTAAACCTCATATTTATTATACATGTCTCTCCTGGGCTTAAAGGGAATTTGTCTGCAGGTTTTTGCTACCTCATCCGAGAGCAGTGTAATGTAGGCAAAGTGAAGCTGAATCCAATGATGTATCAGTTAGATTACTGGGTGCAGCCATTCTGAGAAAATCAGGGTTTTTAGATTTAGCACTGTAGCAGAGCTGTAGAGCTGCCCCACCCACACCAGGCTCTCCATGTACAATGTCTATAGACACTGAGCAATCTATCCCAGGAGGGGTCTTGTGGGACCAGGGCTCAAGCACCAGCTAGTCACAGCAATGCTAAGCTACTGGTGCTAAAACAATCATTGTAAGCAAACAAAACCTCAGAGCTTAATAAGAGAGGCATCAATGAAATCTGTGTTTTAACCCCTGCAGAATGTGGTCTTCAGATTACATTGCAAAAACCTGCGGACAGATTCCCTTTAAACCTTAAAGATTTAAAGGGCATTGAGGGTCCAGCACTAATTAAAAGTAGCCACCTTAGGCCTTACTCACACATCAGTATTTAGTCAGTATTTTGCATCAGTACTTATATGCCAAAACCATGAATTGAACTTACATAGAAGAACCGAAACTGAAACATGGACACCTGTTCTGTGTTTTGGAGACTTCTGGTTTTGGTATATACTGTAAATACTGATAAAGACTGATAAAAAATACTGATGAGTGAACAAATCCTTAGGCTGATGGGAGGAGTACTAGTCAGAAAAGAGGGCAGTGACCAGCTCCAATAGTATACTACAAAAACAGAAAATCATGTATGATAAATATTAGGCTAGGGTCTCAAAGAAAGGTACGCCTTGCCATGGCAGATGGGCTCCGATGAACACAGCTAAACATGTTTAAAACAGGATTCGTCTGCAGATTATGGCTTTGTCTACAAGTTCCCTTCAATTAAGACATAGTATTTATTTGAGCATTTTGCTAACCTTTCTACTGTACCCAAAACCTTCTATCAAAATATTAGGTTTAACTTTTTTTTTTGCATTTATTATTGCAGCGAAATATATTCCTATATTCGAATGTATGATTGTATCTAACATGATAAATGATAATTAACTCACTCCTGTTAGGTGCATTATAATTTGGGTTACAATTACCAACAGCACTCTTGGGCCACAGAAGTGATCTTTTTGGAGGCATTCTGAAATATGTTGATTGCATGATGATTTGATCATTATGCTAATATTTTATGGAATTTCTATACTGTACAAGAAGTTATTGCGGCGCCCCAGGGTCCTGGTCGTCGCAGTGGTATTGCTTTCCTCTCGGGGAGAATGATGCTACGTTTGGAGGCAAGAAAGGATAACTGCATCCAGGTATCACAAACCTGCAACACATTTCACCCTCCAGACCACTAGGGGGAGCTTCTGCTCCTATTTATTAGGTCACTCTATATATAATATATATCTATATATATATATATATATATATATATATATCTATATATATATATATATATATATATATATCTATATATCTATATATCTATATATCTATATATCTATATATCTATATATCTATATATCTATATATCTATATATCTATATATATATATATATATATATATATCTGGTAGCCTGTAGGGAAAGTTAGTTAGTTCCTGGCAGAGCTCCAGACAGGAGTTCTGTTAGAACGTTCCAGACAGAAGTCTGAGGTGGACAGAGGGTCCAAGGAGCTGTGCATGCCCTCAGAGCTGCAGCTCCCAGAGAGAGACATTCAGAAGGCAGAACTGTATTGCAGCGAGCGTGAAGGAAATCAGAGCAAAGGAGAGGATACCAGAAGGGGACCAGCCCTCCACAAGCTGCCTCCTTCTGAGGCACAGAAGCCCAGTAGCTGGAACACCGAGGGAGTAAGGACCTTTATGCCTTGCTCCAGAGACCGTCAGGACAACTAATTGCAGGTTACCTGTCCGCACCTACACCCAGGAGTCACGGTGGCACCCTTAGAGGCCGGTGCGTGCTAGAGTCCCTATAAACAGCCTCAAGCCACCAGTCATATGGGTTTGTCCTATCCTATACGGGGTGACAGAGAGAGCAAAACATTGCATCTGTGAGACCCTTATGTGAAGCCATAGGCAGTAAGGGACTACACCTCTACAGCGCAGAGGAAGGCTACTGATTTCCACCTGGACAAGGGGACTCAGGATTTGCCTCCAAACTGGCCGGACTCTGCCTGCCCTGTGATCTGGTACCCTGGACTGTGGATGCTGAAGTCTTCAGTAAGGGTATGTGCACACGTTGCGGATTTTGCTGCGGATTTTTCCGCAGCGGATTTGGAAAATCTGCAGTGCAAAACCACTGCGGTTTTCACTGCGGACCCCTCATACCACAGGTGGCGTCACGAACACAAACCCTATCCCTTTAAAGACCTTTCCCTTTTACATGGACGTCTCAGGGCCACGGACCGGGTCGGCCACCGTGACATCCCCCTGTGAACCGCAGGACCCGGTACCGAGTACCCCACGGCCCCATGGGGGCGATCCATTAGCACTAAATGTTTGCTGTGGGCTAAAGGACAACTCTGAATATAAAGTGCTATAGCGACTCGCGAGTGTTTTTTTGTCAGTGAATTAATTTTCTGTAATGTCAGATTTTTTGAACACACAGAAAAAAGCTGCAATGAAGCTTTTAAAGAGTAACCATCACTTTATTTTCATAAATTAATAATGTGCATGAAAATAAGATATGTGTAATATATCTTGTTAGAGAAATGTGATTCTTTCTGGACTGATCATTCATTTTCAAAATTCTCAAGACAGATTTTCTCACTACTGAGATAGAAAATATAAGAATAACCCAACAAATATCCTGGCGACATTTTCAATTTTCGATGTACATATTTTGATCAAGAGTAATCATTTTAATGTCCTAGATATTGGACTGGAATTATAGGCCAATCATCAATTACATATATAACACAGCAACCGAAGAAAAAAAGATGATCAAAAGGCCAAATATTATATGAAAATATAGAAAAGCTTTATTTAGGTTCAATACAAACAACAGGTAGAGAAGTGGATACAACCACAGTGCATATAAACAACTTTACAGAGATGGGACATGGAGACCCTGGCTACTACAATCAAAATATCATATTTGCCATTCTCAATTGGTAATAAACTATGCTTAGAAACCCTTTAGTATAACCCCCAATAGGGTATAGGTAAACCCATTATCATAGTTGGAAGTCCAATTGACAATCAGTCATAAGCGTTATATAGATAAGATGGCAATAAAAAAGAAAATCAAGACAAAGTCACCAAAATTCACATACCTATTTCAAAGTCCGGTGGGTCACCCAGGAGGTAAGGGGGTAAAGGTAGAGCCAGTAGTCCCCATGTCACCCCAACGCGCGTTTCGGTGGAGCCTTCGTCAGGGGGCATAGATACAATCAAAAGTGCGCTGCTTAAAAACAGGACCGGAACCAATCGGTGTGCAACCGGAGGTAATGCAAGGTTGTCATGGCAACATGCCGCGCCATCAGTCATCACCTCAACAACCTCAGCCTCGTCGGGAAGAATCCACACGGCGCCGACATACAGGGTGAGGGAGACATCAAGGCAGCGGATGGCAGAACAGTAATCTCGGTATGGGCTAGTGCTCTACGCTGATAGTGACGCATGCGCGGTCAGAGTCCAAACCCTGTCAGTCGACGTCAGCGGGGGCGGAGCCGAGACACAATCATGTGACGCGGCGTCATGTCTCCCAGGAGACGCCGAAAGCCGGCAGACACGGGAGGACACGGCCCACATGCGTACTCGGCAAGAGAACCACCAACCTGCTATATCAAAAATGTCAATTGCCAGCAATTTTTAAATCCAATAGTGATAGATCAGTTTAATAGCCAGCAAAATGGATGTTTAGTAGAAAATAGATATTTCACATGTGCCGTAAACAAGATATTAATATACTAACGTTACATAACATCATGTCAGAATAAATATAGCATAGTTAAAACATTAGATAGACAGAAAGTGTCATATTATAGTAGTCTTAGAGGTGTAGATGAGGAATCTTCATGCAGAATACACACTGTACATGGAAAGCTGGACATTAACCAGGGACACCGATGTGGAGCTAGGAGGTCCTATATCCAAAATATAAAACATTAAAATTAAATATCAACAGAATTAAAAACAAAGAAAATTGATATAGCACAGATGGAAAGCGTAGACTTTGCAGATGTCAGGTGTCAAAGAAAAGGGGCAAAACTAATTTGCTCATTAAGCCCACTGGGATGTAGTGTATTTGCAGCGCCCCAGAGTCCTGGTCGTTGCAGGAACGTCGCTCTGCCGCTAAGGGGGGGCGATGTTGCGTCTGATTGCTCTAAAGGAGTTCACCTGACCAGGTAACACTCACACTACACTTCACACTCCGGCCACCAGGGGGAGTGGATCTATCTAGTAGGCCACTCCTCACACTCTGGTAAAACTGGGGGTTGGATAGGAAGACAGGGAGAAGTAACTGGGAAGAGCTAGAGAGAAGACCTGTCAGGGATGGGATCCTGGCAGACTCCTAAGAGAACAACGCAACAAGTGAGCAACGGGAATACAGCAAAGAGGCAATAGGACCAGAAGGAGTCGTGCTGTAAGATCGAGGCAACATCCTTCTGAGGCGCAAACAGTCGGTGGCCGGAACGCTGAGAAAGTAAGAGACTTTTAGCATTACTTCAAACCACGGCAGGACAGCCAATTATAGGTTGGCTGTCTCACTTAAACACCTAAGCAAACAACGGAGGCAGCTGCGGGAGAGGGGCGACTCTAGGGTCCCAGAAGAACTCCAGGCCTACCCCGTCATACGGGTGCGTCCTAGCCATATCATCTGGGGGATGGAGAGAGAACGAACATCAGAGGCAGACAGAATCAGTTGTGAGGACTATCCCGGGGTGCTCAGCAGGGAAGAACTACAACACGTAGGCGCTAGCAGGTAGACGCTGATTCTCACCTGTCAAGGGAACTCCTAATGTGCCTTTGGACCGGCCGGTCTCAGACAGCCCTGTTAACAGTGCTCTGGATTGACTATCTCGAAGCCTTCAGTAAAGAGGTATAGAGACTGCAACCTGGTGTCCTCGTTATTTACCGTGACCTGCACCGCACCACCACAACATCATCACCATCCACACCCTTCATTGGACGCCCCTCAGCAGGGTCACGGACCGGGTCTAGCCACCGTGACAACCCCAGAACTGAGACAGAGAGGCCCGGTACCGGGTACCCCTCGTCCCTGCGGCAGTGGGGGCGCTCCAACTTGGCGTCACGAACAGGATCTACTTAAGCCTGAAGAAACAGGTCATGTGTGCCTTGGAACTGTGATTTATTGTGCTTGGATTGTGACTTATTGCAAAGACTGTGCATTGTTATTGCCGCCAAGAGTTCCCGCCACAATTCGCCATCGCTGCGCATGGAGGGAGGAGCCTTAGCTTCGTGGGCGGGACCGGTCAAAAAGAAGCGCGGAACGAGAAAGCGCGGTAAAGTGCCAACCCCGGAAGAGGAACTCCGACCTCCAGCAGGTTAGTGGGAGGAAGGGACAGCCATGTCTGAGTCAGGGGGAGCAGAGGCGGCGGTCGCAGCCGTGGACGCAGAGGCAGCTCCGGTCCACGTAGCGGACGTAGCCGCGGCCCTAATACCACCACCGGTGGCCGCAGAGCCCGCTGTCCCCATCAGCCAGTCGGACACTGCCGCTACCACAAAGGCCATAATGCCCTTCTCTATGCCGTACCTGCCCGGAGCGGCCTGGCTCCCGCGATACTCCGGGGAGTCACACACATTAACTGATTTTAAAGAAGGGATCTGCAGCCTGCTCGAGTTCTATCCCCTGACGGAGCCTCAGAAGGTCCATATGATAATCGGCCAACTCTTCGGGGCGGCTCTGAGGGAAGTGAAGTCCTGGCCCGCTGCGGATAAGGGAACTGCACAGCAGGTTTTTGCAAAGCTTAAAGCCACCTTCGATACCCACACTGCTACAGAAATTAAACTGACTTTCTATGGATGCAAACAGAGACCGCAGGATAGCTTACGGGACTATGCCCTTAATCTCCAGGAGGCGCTGCGGGCTATTAAGCAGAGTGATCCCGACAGCATGCAGGATGAGGATAAACTCCTGAAGGAGCGGTTCATTGAGGGGCTCCTGTGCAGTCACCAACGGGGCCAATTGCACTTCCTGGCCATGCAAAATCCAGACTTGACTTTTGCGCAATTCAAGGATAAAGCTATCCAGGCGTTGCAGGAGGGACAGCCCAGCCTTGCAGCACCTCCCAGGCGTCCCGCTCTCACGTACCACCAGGAGGTGGCGTTGGATGCCCCAGTCGCTGCCGAGGCCGATGCCCAGAGCCTAGAGGACGACTCCCCTGCAGGACTCCGCCTCCAGATGCAGGAGCTGACCAAGAGCGTTGCTGCCCTGGCCCGGACGGTGCAGTCCCTACAGGAGGCCCCCAAGGAGAAGATCCAGCTGGCCTCCAGACCAGAGGATGTCCCTTGGATGCGACAGAGGAGGACTCCGCCGACCAGAGGCCGGGACGACGATCGCTTCCATCGGGACGGACGACCCATCTGCCGCCGCTGTCATCAGGTGGGCCACCTTGCAAGGTACTGTCCTTTAAACGAGCAACCCCTGGGGAAAAGGGCCAACCCCCAGGAGTAGGACGGTCAGGCCCGCAGCATTGGAGAGCCAAATACATTGGAGGGCGACCAGTTCTTCCTGTAGTGGTTGACGGTATCCCCATGAACGCTTTGCTGGACACCGGTTCTCAGGTGACAACTATGCCTTACGTGCTTTATAAACGGTATTGGGAGGACACCGATATTACTCGTGGCCCCGATGACGATTTCAACATAATAGCCAGTAATGGTCAGCCGTTGCCACAAGTGGGGTATAAAGAGGTCACCATCAAGGTGGGGGCGGGTGGAATTGAAAGCCCAAGGGATTGTGATTGTTGATATTGATCGACGAGAATGTAATCCCATGATGACTATCGGTACTAATGTTATAGAAAATGGTCTTGCAGAAGTTATTGTTTTGTTGCAACAGGTAGCAGAAACTGCTGGCCACAGTGAACAACGCGCCCTGCAAAAAGAAATCAGAGCTCTGATGCAGAGACAGCAGGTAGAGCTGACTGGTGGTGAGATTGGTCGTGTCACTGTGAGTGATTCAAACCCCATCGCGATACCCCCCAGGAGTGAGATGTTAATATGGTGTCGGGCAGCCATAGGCCTCAGGGGTAAGGACTACCAGGCCTTGGTAGAACCCGTATATTCAGACAATAGGCCTACTATCCTGACAGCCCGGGGGGTGGTCGACGTCCGCCAGGGGAGGGTGCCCGTACGTGTCCTCAATTGTGGGGAGGAAGAGGTCCACCTCACCAAGTATGCCACGCTCGCCAAACTGTTCGATGTCAATAATAGTGTGATACAGACACCTGGACCCTTGGTCCCGTCAATCGTGGCGGAGGACAACGGTTCTGCAGGGCACTCGAAAGATTGGTGTCAGGAATTGCATGTGGGCACTGACTCTACCCCATCCCATCAGAAACAGGGGGCCTACAGGGTGGTTCACGAGTACGAGCGAGTATTCAGCAAACACCCCTTAGATTTTGGACAGGTGAAAGGGATCCAACATCACATCCCCACGGGAGATCACCGACCCATAAAAGAGATATCGCCCTGTACCCCCAGCTCATTACCAGTGTGCCAAGGACATGTTGCGAGAAATGAAGGAGGCTGGGGTGGTGAGAGACAGTTGTAGCCCCTGGGCAGCTCCATTAGTCCTTGTTAAAAAGAAGGATGGTACAATGAGGATGTGTGTTGATTACAGGCAGTTGAATCGCATTACACATAAGGACGCATACCCACTGCCCAGGATAGAGGAGTCTCTGGCTGCCTTAAAATCTGCTAACTACTTCTCTACCTTAGATCTCACCAGTGGGTACTGGCAGGTTCCCGTGGCGGAGGCGGACAAAGAGAAGACGGCCTTCACGACACCGATGGGTCTCTGCGAATTCAACTACATGCCCTTCGGATTGTGCAATGCCCCGGGGACGTTCCAGAGGATGATGGAGTGCTGCCTGGGGCACAAGAACTTTGAAACCGTACTGCTGTATTTGCATGATGTCATTGTCTTCTCTAAGACCTATGAAGACCATCTGAAGCACCTGGCTGAGGTGTTTGAAGCCCTGTCCAACTTTGGCTTAAAGGTGAAACCGTCCAAATGTCATCTGCTGAAACCTAAAGTGCAGTACCTGGGCCATGTGGTGAGCGCCGAAGGAGTGGCCCCAGACCCCGACAAGGTCACGGTGATCCAGGACTGGCCAAAGCCCAGCAACCTCCACGAAGTCGGCAGTTCCTCGGGCTGGTAGGCTATTACCGGAGGTTCATTAAGGACTTCACCAAGAAGGCCGCGCCCTTGCAAGACCTGTTGGTGGGCCAATCGAAGAAGACCAAGGGGAGGAATACCCCATTTGATTGGAACGAGGGGCTGGAGGGATCCTTCACTTGCTTAAAGTCGGCACTGACGGGAGAAGAGGTACTGGCCTACCCCGAATACGACCAACCGTTTGTGCTGTACACGGATGCCAGCAATGTAGGATTGGGGGTCGTGCTGTCCCAGGTCCAGAAAGGCCAGGAGAGGGTAATCGCTTACGCCAGCAGGAAGCTTCGTCCCATGGAAAGGAACCCTGACAACTACAGTTCCTTTAAGCTGGAATTCCTTGCTATCGTCTGGGCAGTGACAGAGAGGTTCAAACACTACCTGGCCTCAGCGAAATTCACCGTCTTCACGGATAACAATCCGCTAACGCATCTGGATACCGCCAAACTCGGGGCCTTGGAACAGCGGTGGATGGCCCGACTGTCCAACTAGGACTTCACCATCAAGTACCGGGCAGGACGCAAGAATGCAAATGCCGATGCCCTGTCCCGAATGCCCAATTTGCCAGAAACGGGAGAAGATCCGGAGGCACTTGAAGAGGTGGAGCTGCCTGCATTCCATCGCCCCAAAGCCACTCAGAGCTCCCATCATGTGAAGAACAGGCACAAGAACCAACCGGATGCCATGCTGAATCCCCTGCCCCACCACGGATGGGCGGAGACCCAGGATGGTGACCCCGCGGTCCGTCGGGTGAAAGAGCTCTTGACGCGGGCAGGGTTGCATCCCGGCCCAGACGATCCACAGGAGACCCAACAGCTGTGGAAGGGGAGAAGTAAACTGTTTATCCATGATGGCAAGCTGTGCCAGAGAAGCATCGACCCACGTACTCACGAATTGGTATGGCAGATAGTAGTGCCAAGGCGAGATGCGCCCATGGTCCTGGGAGCCTACCACGATGGAGCCGGACACTTCGGATGGAAGAAGCTGGAGAGGCTACTCCGAGGGAGGTTCTATTGGATTCGCATGAAGAGAGC
Source organism: Ranitomeya variabilis (assembly GCF_051348905.1). Classification (NCBI taxonomy): domain Eukaryota; kingdom Metazoa; phylum Chordata; class Amphibia; order Anura; family Dendrobatidae; genus Ranitomeya; species Ranitomeya variabilis. Next base: position 164,422,766 of record NC_135239.1, on the reverse strand, counting down.
CATTGAGAAGTGGTGTCGAGAGTGCGGTCCATGTAGCCTACGCAGGAGGGACCGTGGCAGCCAACGGGCTCCCTTGCAGCCTATCATCACCAAGCGGCCGCTCGAACTGGTCGCGCTGGATCATGTGAAGCTGACACCTAGCCGGTCAGGCTATGTCTACGCTCTTACCATCGTGGATCACTACTCCAGATTTTTGGTGGTTGTGCCTGTCAAGGACCTAACGGCCAGGACGGCCGCCAAGGCTTTCCAGCAGTACTTTTGTAGGCCCCATGGCTACCCGGAGAAGGTACTGACCGATCAGGGACCAGCATTCGAAGCGGAAGTGTTCCAAGAGTTCTGCCAATTGTACGGGTGTAAGAAGATCAGAACCACACCGTACCATCCCCAAACCAATGTGATGTGCGAAAAGATGAACCAGGTGGTGATCGACTTAAAGACCTTGCCCGTAGAGGAACGGAGCCCGTGGCCAACGAAGTTGCCTGACTTGGTGGACATATATAATCACATCCCAGTAATTCCACCAACTGCACTCCAGCGTACCTGATGCGAGGAAGGTCTAGCAAGTTACCAGTTGATCTGGACATGGGGGTCCTAACCCCCGAGGATACCTCGCCGGATGCCGATTGGGATACCGAGAGGCGGCAAAGGTACCGCAAGGTACAGGAGTGCGTGGAAAGAAGCCTTGCTCAGGCCAGGCAAAAACAGGAAAGGGACTACAACCAGCATGCCCCTGCAATTCCCTTGCCACCTGGTGAGCACGTACTCAAACGAAAGAGGAGGCTACACAAACTCGACGACCAATGGGAAGCGGAACCGTATACTGTCCTGCCATCCGATTTTGACAACACAAAGGTTTGCCTCATCAGCAAGGATGGAGGGGAGACCTCGACGGTGATATCCAGGGACCACCTTAAAGCCTGCCCTGATAAGCTGAGAGCGAGGGAAATGGATCCAGGAACCTCCCCACCTGTAGAAAAGGAGAAGATGATCCACACTGTCCTTGGTGATTTTCCCCAGTCCTGGACTCAGGCCATCGTGGTACCTGTTCTAACGTTCCACCAGCCGAACCCACCAGAACCAATGGTGGTACCAGATCATCCGGCCCCGCAACCTCAACAAGCCCTACCTGAAGATGCCGTACCGACCGTTGAACTAGCAAATCCTCCCTCTGCTATCGGCGAACCTGCCGTACCCACTGTTGGTAGCAGCAGCCCTGAGAGCTCCAGCCTGCCAGTGCTACCCAGACTCACTAGAAGTGTAGATAGAAGGCAGTGCACTACACCAGCGGTAGCAAGCATAGTGGGCCCTGTTAGGCCAGCAGCAACCCCTACGCTGCGAAGGTCGACACGCAGCACCAAGAATCAAACTCCCCTCCGCTACAAAACTTGGAGGTATTAGTGAGGGCTGCTATTTAGTTGAAAATGTTTGTGTGCATATCTTTTGTTACAGGTTTTAAAATGGACAACGGAGTAATGGACAGTGATTGCTCCAAAAACTTCTAGAAGGGGACCCCTTTGTTTACCCGGGGTCCCCGCTGTTTCAACCACTGAACTGAGAGTCAAACTGTGCATGACCTAACCTTTGCAACGTTCAAGAGTCCTCACCTCCCATAAAGGGAAGCACTGTTATGTTTAATTGTTTATGATATTTCAGAATTTTGTGTGTTTTCTGTTAACATGTATTGTTGTTCTTATTTCCCCAGTCCGGGAGTACTGGATTTAACCGGGGGGGGGGGGGGTGCAGCGCCCCAGAGTCCTGGTCGTTGCAGTAACGTCGCTCTGCCGCTAAGGGGGGCGATGTTGCGTCTGATTGCACTAAAGGAGTTCACTGTTAAATATTAATTAATTGACTTATTCTTGGTCTCGATGCAGTACAGAGCACATCGCTTCTTGCTGACAGTACAAAGAGCTATTTTTGTGTATGTATAAGTCAACTCCATATACAGGGAACACGTGATCTGTAGAGAAGATATATAAGCGTCTCTTAGGAGGGTGTGGGGGTCTTTTTGTCACGTGGGACTGTCACCTCCTGCCTCTACCATCATGGACGACAGACGAAGAAGGAACAACTGGTAGCAGCCGTGATGACCTTCAAACTTCAGACACACAGACAGATGGCTTCCATTCAGAACTTGGGAAAGAGGGGTAACTAATGCTGATCTCTACACATGGACAATCCGTTCGTAACTATTTTCATCTGTTTTATGTTTTTGCTGCAAAGTGATTTTTCTATGGACAATCAATAAACCACTATACTTTTTATGTGAATATGACGACATTTTTCTTTTAAGAATAACGCACCTGGTTAAGTCCTGATTTAAATAAATGTGCAAAATAAGCATATTTAACATTCACCTGACCAGGTAACACTCACACTACACTTCACACTCCGGCCACCAGGGGGAGTGGTTCTATCTAGTAGGCCACTCCTCACACTCTGGTAAAACTGGGGGTTGGACAGGAAGACCGGGAGAAGTAACTGGGAAGAGCTAGAGAGAAGACCTGTCAGGGATGGGATCCTGGCAGACTCCTAAGAGAACAACGCAACAAGTGAGCAACGGGAATACAGCAAAGAGGCAATAGGACCAGAAGGAGTCGTGCTGTAAGATCGAGGCAACATCCTTCTGAGGCGCAAACAGTCGGTGGCCGGAACGCTGAGAAAGTAAGAGACTTTTAGCATTACTTCAAACCACGGCAGGACAGCCAATTATAGGTTGGCTGTCTCACTTAAACACCTAAGCAAACAACGGAGGCAGCTGCGGGAGAGGGGCGACTCTAGGGTCCCAGAAGAACTCCAGGCCTACCCCGTCATACGGGTGCGTCCTAGCCATATCATCTGGGGGACGGAGAGAGAACGAACATCAGAGGCAGACAGAATCAGTTGTGAGGACTATCCCGAGGTGCTCAGCAGGGAAGAACTACAACACGTAGGCGCTAGCAGGTAGACGCTGATTCTCACCTGTCAAGGGAACTCCTAATGTGCCTTTGGACCGGCCGGTCTCAGACAGCCCTGTTAACAGTGCTCTGGATTGACTATCTCGAAGCCTTCAGTAAAGAGGTAAAGAGACTGCAACCTGGTGTCCTCGTTATTTACCGTGACCTGCACCGCACCACCACAACATCATCACCATCCACACCCTTCATTGGACGCCCCTCAGCAGGGTCATGGACCGGGTCTAGCCACCGTGACAACCCCAGAACTGAGACAGAGAGGCCTGGTACCGGGTACCCCTCGGCCCTGCGGCAGTGGGGGCGCTCCATATTTAGCGTCCAAATCCAATGGGATACGAGCTGTGCCAATCTCTGTGATACTTTCCCCCCACGGATATTAACCTCAAGGGAATCAATGCCCCTTATTCTAAGTAGGATGGCATCACAGCCATGGCACAGCCAGAAGTGTTTAGGGATAGTTTTAAGTGTGGAAGGATCAGTATAATCGGCGGCAGCCAAAATACCTAAGACTTGTTCCCTGATACGGAGTTTGAAAGGGCGTGTAGTTAGGCCAATGTAAAGACGTCCACTGGGACATGTGGCCAAATATATTACATTACAGGTGGCAGGTGGTGCAAGTGATACGCTTCCTAATCTCAAAAGTTTTAGATCTGTCTGCATTAAAAAACGTATCACTTTTTTCCACATTAGGACAAGCCACACAACGTCCACACGGGACACAACCCACTCTTTTAGGACATAAATCCAAAAATGTGGATTTAGGGTTACCAGTATAGTGACTAGGAACTAGGAGGTCACGAAGGGCCTAGTAGGAGCCTCACTAACTGCTGAAAAACGATTGTGGTAACTGGTAATCAGTAACAAATCTGACCTTTTCATCGGGTAATTTCTTGCTTGATTTATATACTAAATCATGTCTGGAAGAATATCTGGCACGATTTTAATAGCACCAACTGTTATTTCGTAGCTCAGTTATGAGAAAGTCTGTCTTCACTTACAGATTTTACCTATGAATGGATAATAAGAAACACCAAAAACACAGCACTTTTTTGAAAAGGCTAAAATGACATTTTTTTGTAATATTTATAAAAATTCACAAATATATACAAAACGTGGGGAGGAGCAAGTACAGGAAAAAGAGGGGTTGTATAACTGGGAATACGGGGCGTTTTAGGCACTGTGGAGGTATATAAGTAACCAACCATGAAAAATTTAAATGATGTGCTAATATCCACAATGTTAATACATGTGCATAACGGGTAATGAATCAGTGTAATACAGCTACTCAGTCCTATAGGAATAGACTGAGCAGTATCAGGTACGAGGTAATAGCAGCATCAAATCACATAAATGTGCAATCATGATAAATGAAACAATACTATCATAGTAAAATATACCCGCAGAGCCAGAAGCCAGGGACCCACCAGACCAGACGCGCATTTCACTGTGGAAAACTTCATCCAGGACCCATCACACCCTGGACGAAGCTTTCCACTGCGAAAGGTGCATTGATGTGGTGAATGTTTGATGATTGATTAATAATATACCTCCGCAGTGCCTTATATGCCATCTATTCCCAGGTGTACCCACCCTCTTTTTCCTGTACTTGTTCCTCCCCACGTTTTGCAAACATTTATGTGTTTTTATAAATATTATAATAAAAATATTATTTTAGCTTTTTGTTAAAAAAAGTGCTGTGTTTTTGGCGTTTCTTATATTTTGTTCTGCTTTTGGGCTTTGATACCTCTGATCGAGGCTATTGGTGTTTTTACTATGAATTGATAATGAAAGATCAATCCAGAAGGAGAAAGAAATACATTACAGTGTTGCTTGTTTTCATGTGTGCTATTGATTTATGAAATAAACATTATAACAACTTTGATGTGAAACATGTTAATGGACATAACACTATCTGCAGTATAGGTAATGCATGATCTACCAATGCATCAGTGCATGTTAGAGCAAATGTGGCTTTAACCCTGAAAATGACGAGTTCACTGTTGTAATTTACGAAGACTACAGTTCATGCTTTGCAATATGTATAATTTATCTGTCAGGGCACTGTTAGCTCAATGAGGCAATGAAACGCAATGTCTTCGTATGTTTATTGCCATTTTGTTGGCTCTTATGTCTCAACTGAGCAGTCATCAAACAGAAGAGCTGTTACACAGACTGCATTATACAGGGTGAAACTGTAACAGAATCTCAAATCTTATTCCGCATTCCCCTTACTCACCCCTCCCAACTATACCCCCTCCAAACAACCTACCCTCGGAGCAGCCAATCCCAGCATTGTAGCCTGCGTCTGTATGACTGCAGTAAAGAGGGATGATCCATGTATAAAGATTGAACAGTGATAATGCGTAACAGATTACAAGATCATATTTTTGGTGCTACAGTATACCGGGAAACGACAGAGTGCTGCAAGGGATTTTCTCTAGTGGTCAAACAATGGAAATCATCACATAGCTGCCTACCTTTACCCATGAAAGTCCTATCCCATTCCTTGATCCCAAATTCCATTATTGGATTTTGTTTCATACAATGTTTAATATTACTACATTTACAAGATATAACACAATTAAATCAAATTTCCAACCTCTGAGCAATGTCATACATTACTTCTCAAAGTCTCCATCATAGTGTAAATATAAATATATATATATATATATATATATATATATATATATATATATATATATATATATATACACACACACACACACACACACACACACACTATGAAGGCTGACTGCAATGTTTATCAACATTTTTCAGTCTTACGTAAAGTAAATCAATCATCTATACTGTTGGACTATGGAGCTGTTCACTATCCGATTCTTTCTTCCGACTGTTCTGGTCCAAGGAAGAATCGCCTCATGTCCAATTTTTGAGCTGATATTTGGATTGCAATCTGCCATGCAAGTCAATGAGTCTGAGTAAGCCATCGCCCTGTACTCGGATGACATCCAAGTGCAGTCTGATTTCCATGGACTGACAGAATAGAGAAAATGGAGACATTTTTTTTTCCAACTTCTGATCAGAGAGAATCAGAGAAAAATATGATCACACTCTGATCAGTGTGATTTGCATAATCGGCCTGATTCTCTCTGATGAGAGAATATACACTGGTATGACCCCTAGCTTAATGGACAGTTATATCCAGGATCATACCTACAGGGGGTGTAGAGGTTGGTTCCATGGCCATGCAACCTGAGATGCTCCAACAATTCCTCTGCTAGTATTTTAAATGGTAGATGCAGGGCCATGGTAACACAATCCCCACCAATACCGATAAATAAAGACACACAACTACAATACTTAGTTTGGAATAGAAATTGGCCGTGGCGTTTAGTTTTGGGTAACATAAATGAAATTTTAATAAAATGGATAACCAACATATCCTTTATAATATCTCCATCAAAACTGAATAAACTTCACCATGAAACGTCCGAATCCACCCGGACCCGGGTGATTTGTCCCACAAAATAAACGACACGACAAAAAAAAAAAAAAAAAAAAAAGAGGGGGGGTAAAAAGACCCAAAGGGAGGGAGGTTGGGATCTTCAAAACTTGCTTGAAGTAACTGCGCACAGCGCTCCCGAACAGCTGTATTTATACACAAAATTCCTTCCCGCTCAAAGCCATTTGACCAATCAAAATCCATAAAAAAATTGCGGGAAGGACACCTGAAAAAACCAGCTTGAACCAGAATAACCTGCTCGTGCACTGCACAGCTTACATACCAAATTCATTAACCCTTTGTAGAGAATAAAAACTGTGAAGATTAACATATATTACACATTGTTATCATGGTGGCTGTGTTATCATGCGACCCCCCTCAGATTTCACTAAGGGGAGGGCGTTCATGGTAACACAATCCTCACCAAAACCGATAAATAAAGACACACAACTACAATACTTAGTTTGGAATAAGCAAAACCACTACGAAAATAGTTTCAAAGTCCAAAAATGCGTATAAAAAGATGTTTATTAAATACAAAAACAGACAAAGTCAGCAAGGTAGGGGACGTGAAACACAACCTCATGGAACCTAGGAGTAAGACAGTGATCCCCAAATGGCAATAAAACATAGATGGTACATAACATTAAAGTGGGCTTCACATGTAAAAATGTATAACACTGTCAAATGGTTACATCAAAGCAGTAATATAGTGATAGAATAATGATAATGGTGAACAACCATAGACAAGTGTAAGTACAGATGATAGAGGTGAACATACCACTCAGAAATGGAGAATACACGCCAACTCCAACCCACCCCAACGCGCATTTCGGTAAAGTCCTTCCTTAGGGGGCGTGACAAGTACTGAGGCCGGTGGAATATATAGTTGCCAAGCCGCTGGGTCCAACCAATGGGCGGACGCATCACCACCAACCGGCCGCACCTGTCCACGCCAGCCGCACACGGGCCCATGTGTGCCAGCGCAGAATCGCGGACCGGAAGTGGAAAGATGTGAACCGCGCATGACCGGAAATGTGCCGGCGGCCATTTTGATTGGGGGCAAACAGGATCGCCATAAATACATACATTGAGTGCACTGGAACAGGGCACAAACAGTGCGCTCCTATTCACAAACAGATGGCACACTATGCACAATGCAAAAGATCAAAGTGTCAATACCAACATATGGGAACATACCTAAACAATTGGGGCATAAATATATATATAGAAGCATACAGGTACTCATAATGGATAGCGACCATAAATAACATACAATATACAAAACATTAATACTAATTATTACAAAGCTGTATAACCGGAGGAGATAGAATGCGACAGAATACGAACCGCATATGACCGAAAATATACCAGTGGCCATTTTAATTAGGGGCAAACGAATTCGACACCATTGCACGTATTAAGTATAAAAATAGAACGTAAACAATGCGCACCTATTCACAAAAGGGTGACATACTACAAGCAATACAAAAAATCAGAATGCCAATCGCATATGCGGAAACATACATAGCAACCGGGACAAGCGAATGTATTAATAATAAGAAAACTAATAAACACAAAATACAAAGTATAAAACATCATATACAAAACAAAAAATAAATAATAACAATAACTATGATGCATGTATGCACCACTACCAATGAAAAGACATGGGATATACACGAAATATACAAAAAAACAACAAAAACAATACATATACACCCCAATGCACATATATAGCCCCCACAAGTTGTGTATAAAAGAGATATATATATATATATATATATATATATATATATATATATATCTCTCTCTATCTCTACACACATACATACAACAACCACAGAATGCCCCAATGACTCAATGTACTGTGACGAAGAATGAGTATATAAAACACTTCAACCGTTATGCAACAACAACCGGATCAAATCAACATGTAAAAATCAAACATGACATACAATAATACACATACATAAAAAATACATATAATGATTTTATTACAATACATGTAACTATATTCAAACACAGTAACTAGATGAAGGTCCATGGTACACCATGCAATAAGAGGAATCCACCGTAGCCAAAACAAGCATCATGGTGAATGAATATCATTACAAATAAAAAACAGTAAGTTAAAAACAAGTAAAAAGGAAGCATGTGGTGAGTAGCACGCCTGATATACTCAGCAGCCAGAAGATCGAAGGAAGGGGACAAGTGAAATACATTCATTAAGTCCAAAGGGATGGACCGTATACAATTGCCAAATCCATCTCGTCTCCAGTCTACCCAATCTCCTGGACAGATTACCACCCCTGATATTAATCTTCAAGGCATCAATGCCCCGCACATGAAAAAGGGTGCCATCACAATTATGGAACTCCTTAAAGTGTCGGGGTATAGTTTTCAAGGTGGATGTCTCCACATGGACAGCTGCTGCCTGAATGCCCAAAACATGCTCTCTGATGCGAACTTTGAGCTGTCGCGTGGTAAGCCCAACATAAATCAACCCACAAGGGCAAGTAGCATAATATACCACGTACCTAGTGGTACAGGTAATAAAAGATCAAATCTTATAGCTCTTAGTTGCATCAGAGTTGACAAAAGTGTCACATCGATCTATGTTAGGGCAGGCGACGCAGCTGCCACATGGGGAACAACCCACCCTCCTTGGGAATCCGTCCAGGAACATAGCTTTATGAAAGTTAGAATAGTGACTGGAGATGAGGTGGTCCCTCAAATTTTTAGCACGTCGAAAAGTCAAAGAGGGATGCACCAAAATAAATTTGGACATAATCGGATCTACCCTTAGAATAGGCCAGGCGTTATCCAAGTGGAGCGAACCCTGTCAGACTGAGAGCTAAAAGTGGTAACACATCGCAATATCTGCTCATCACCTTGCCCACCCCTAGTCCGAGTGCCATATAGTAGGTCATGACGGGAAGCATGTTTTGCCCTAAAATAGGCCTGCTTGATCGACCTTTGACTATAACCACGGGATCTGAATTGTTCCGTCAGTTCCTCCGCACGTTGTTCAAACACAGTATCTGATGAACAGATTCTCCTAATGCGGAGGAATTGACCAATCGGGACAGATCTGATCATGTGCCGTGGGTGGCCAGATGATGCATGTAACAAGGAGTTCATCGCTGTTTTCTTCCTAAAGACATCAGTTTGCAACATCCCAGAAGGATCTCTCCTGATGGAAACATCAAGAAAGTCCAAAGATGTAGCACTGGATGTAAATGTGAGATGGATATTGTAGTCATTGCCATTCAGAGCCTCAATAAGTCGCGCAAGGTCAGATGGAGTGCCCTGCCAGATAAAGAAGATATCGTCTATGTAGCGTGTCCAAAATGGGACACACTCCATAGACCCCACTCTATCCGACTGGAAAAGGTCCCTCTCCCACAGCCCCAGGAAAAGACCAGCATAAGCCGGTGCAAAGGCCGCCCCCATGGCGGTCCCCTGGAGCTGCAGGTAGAAGGACCCCTTAAACACAAAAAAAAATTGTGAGTGAGGGTGAACTCCAACAGCTCCAGCAGAAGATACCGTATACCAATCGGTAATATAGAATTGCTGAGAAAAAAATTGGACGGCAGCCAAACCGTCAGTGTGTCTAATATTGGTGTACAGGGATTCAACATCTGCTGAAACCATCAGAGAATCACCCTCCAGATGCAGTCCATCACCCCCGCGCAAACAAATCCCCCGTATCCTTGAGGAAGGAAGGGAGGCCCGAAACCAGGGGTTGCAAATGGTAGTCGATCCATAGTAGGCTCAGGAACCACCAGAGTAGAAGACAAATCTTTGGAGATAATGCCGTCACCCAAAGCCCGCTTAATGATGGTATCCAATTTCGCTGAGTATGCAGAGAGGATTATAAGATAACTTCTTATAGCATATATTATTATTCAATTGCTGAAAAGCTTCTCTCTCATACATACAACAAGGCCAGAGGACAACATTACCCCCCTTGTCAGCTGGTTTGACAAGTAAGTCCGGCAGTTCCTGAAGATATGTCAACCGACTCCTCTCCTCTTTTGTTAAGTTGTCATTAACTACAAATCTAGGGATCTTATATAGTTCCGCCATCACCACCTGGACAAACGTCTCAACATTAGAGCAAGATGACAAAGGGGGAAACTTAGTGGACCGTGGCCTGATCGAGGCAGGAATCTCACCCCCATCGTTGGTATGTTCAACCGCAAGTTCCTCAATGATTCTTAGGGCCTCCTGTTCCTCCTCTGTAGGAAAAAGAGAATGAAGATTGTTATTGTTAAAGTACCTTCTGAATAGCAATGACCTAGCAAAAATATGCAGATCCTTAATGGTAGAAAACAGATCGAACGCCGCCACTGGTGAAAAAGATAAACCTCTCTCCAGTAGTGACACATCAGACCTAGAGAGGGCATACTGACTCAGATTAATCACCTTGTTGTCCCTGTTGACTTTAGAGGGAGCCGCATTTCTCTTATATGGATTGAAGGCATGATCACGTAGTCTCGTGCTCTCAATAGACCCGGTAGTTGATGCTGATGCCACTGATACATCTGAACGACCACTCAGTGATGAAACAGATATATTGGAAGTACTTCTATGTAGGTTGGTCTTAGAGTCTTTCCTCCATAAATATACCCGTTTGGTCTGATAATCTTTCATATCCCTCCTATATTTCACCAACTGAGTGTCCTGAACTTTCTTAACCATGACATCCATTGATTTATCAAGATCCATTTCAAATTTTTGCATTTTCTCAGGAGAGCAAATGGAACGTATGTCCAATTGTGCGGCATCAATTTGACCATCAAGTTCATTGATTTTGGTGGTATTGAGGTCAATTAAAAGCTGCATAAGAGACAGAGCAGATATTACATGCCTCCTCCCATTTATCTATAAAAGATGTATCATCAACAGGGAATGATGGAATCACTCTAACTCTCAACCCTCTAGGGATCATCCCATTAGTCTTGTATCTATCAAGGAATAACAGATTCCACCAAAGCCTAGACCTCTTGGTAATTAGACCACTAATATTAGAAAATGTATCCTCCAAGCCAACATCAACTGGCTGCTGTATATCAACCCCACCACTGCCAAAAACCTTGTCCATTTCGTTGAGCCATGTTTTCTCTCTGGCTCGAAAATCCATTGTGAGAGCCAACGAACCTGTGCATAACACAGAAAAAATTAATACACATAACAAGCAAGGCAAACACTGAAGGATGGTAAAAGTTTGTACGCTCATACTAATACATATAATCATGTGATAGAACCAGCCCAAATATGGAAAAAGTGTATGACACACTACTGCTAATAAGCAAAACCACTACGAAAATAGTGTCAAAGTCCAAAAATGCGTATAAAAAGATGTTTATTAAATACAAAAACAGACAAAGTCAGCAAGGTAGGGGACGTGAAACACAACCTCATGGAACCTAGGAGTAAGACAGTGATCCCCAAAGGCAATAAAACAATCAACCCATAGATGGTACATAACATTAAAGTGGGCTTCACATGTAAAAATGTATAACACTGTCAAATGGTTACATCAAAGCAGTAATATAGTGATAGAATAATGATAATGGTGAACAACCATAGACAAGTGTAAGTACAGATGATAGAGGTGAACATACCACTCAGAAATGGGGAATACACGCCAACTCCAACACACCCCAACGTGCATTTCGGTAAAGTCCTTCCTCAGGGGGCATGCCAAGTACTGAGGCCGGTGGAATATATAGTTGCCAAGCCGCTGGGTCCAACCAATGGGCGGACGCATCACCACCAACCGGCCGCACCTGTCCACGCCAGCCACACACGGACCCATGTGTGCCAGCGCAGAATCGCGGACCGGAAGTGGAAAGATGTGAACCGCGCATGACCGGAAATGTGCCGGCAGCCATTTTGATTGGGGGCAAACAGGATCGCCATAAATACATACATCGAGTGCATTGGAACAGGGCGCAAACAGTGCACTCCTATTCACAAACAGATGGCACACTATGCACGATGCAAAAGATCAAAGTGTCAATACCAACATATGGGAACATACCTAAACAATCGGGGCATAAATATATATAGAAGCATATAGATAGATATAGAAGATCGCTGTCTTACTCCTAGGTTCCATGAGGTTGTGTTTCACGTCCCCTACCTTGCTGACTTTGTCTGTTTTTGTATTTAATAAACATCTTTTTATACGCATTTTTGGACTTTGATACTATTTTCGTAGTGGTTTTGCTTATTCCAAACTAAGTATTGTAGTTGTGTGTCTTTATTTATCGGTTTTGGTGAGGATTGTGTTACCATGAACGCCCTCCCCTTAGTGAAATCTGAGGGGAGTCGCATGATAACACAGCCACCATGATAACAATGTGTAATATACGTTAATCTTCACAGTTTTTATTCACTACAAAGGGTTAATGACACTATTTTCGTAGTGGTTTTGCTTATTAGCAGTAGTGTGTCCTACACTTTTTCCATATTTGGGCTGGTTCTATCACATGATTATATGTATTAGTATGAGCGTACAAACTTTTACCAGCCTTCAGTGTTTGCCTTGCTTGTTATGTGTATTAGTTTGGAATAGAAATTGGCCGTGGCGTTTATTTTTGGGTAACATAACTGAAATTTTAATAAAATGGATAACCAACATATCCTTTATAATATCTCCATCAAAACTGAATAAACTGCATCATGAAACGTCCGAATCCACCCGGACCCGGGCGATTTTTCCCAAAAGCCATGCCTTAACAAGGCATGGCCCCCCCAAAACGCCCCAGGCAATCCTCGATAATGGCCTGGAGATCCAGATTAAAAATGTCCAGGCCAATATCAGACAAATGCACCAAGTCCCTCCTATACAATCCTGGAACTGCATCCTCAAGGTTGACGTGCCTGAAAGAGAAGCCATGAATTAACGGCATAAAACTCTGAACCTTCCTGTTAATCCTCTTTCTAATCCGCTCGAGGAACGATGTATTCTTCTGAAACCACAACAATCTCGGAACAATTTCTGAGAATACAAATGTAGCATTAAAAAACTCTGTTTTTAATAAACACAAATCCCTCTTAATGCAAGATAAAAGGTCAAGGGTTTTCATCTTACCCAGGTCATTACCACCTAAATGGATAATGACTAAGTTCGGGTAAGGTCTCTTCTCGGCTAGCTTATGAATCTCAAAAATCAAGTTCTGCCACAACATTCCTCTCTTGCTATGCCAAAAAATCTGGAGGAAGGAATTATTAAAAGATAAATTTTCTGTATAACATCTTACGAATGCCCTCTTCTCGGCCCAATACACAAAGGAATGTCCGATGATCCAAATAGTGAAAACACCTAAAAGATGAACAACATGTTAATGATATATATTCATCCAGAATTATCATAATTTAAAACGGTTAGACTCCCATCTACCAATTCTTTTTATGTGGGTCTCACTCAGGCCGAGCCTGGCAGCCTCAGTAGCTGCACCAATACGGAAGGAATGCGATGAAATTTAAAGGCTTCCCAAACCTAAATAATTCAAAGATTTCTTGAGAATAAAATTAAATTGAAACACCGTTGCTGGTTTGTTATTTTTATGCAAAAAGAACAGGCCATCTGAACTAGGCCGATAGGCCAACCATCTCCTAGCATTGGAAACTGGACAGATGATCGGGTCGGAAATGGCATTCAATTTCACAGACACACCTCTGCCCAATTGATCGGTTTTAGATTTTTTGATAAACAAAACCAAATGATGCCCCTGCAAAATAACATGTTCTAGTGATAAACCCGCCGGGGACGATTTCTTGAGGGAAACAATCTCACTCACTCTCAAAGCCGCAAAAAATGCAAAAGAAAAGGCGGTAGAGAACAGAGATGCTTCAAAAAGATCGTTGCAACCTGAAGGAAGAGATAGGCAAATGTCATTTAGTAATTGAACTGAAATAGGGCGACGCATGTCCGGTACGAAGGTAGCCCTCTTATAGCCTTTCAAAAATTGCTTGACTACGAAAAAAATCAGTCAACGGTTTACCTAAAATTTTTAGAAAAAATGAAATTCCAGCCAGATTTTTTGCAAGGGCCGAGTAGGATAAGCCATTTCTTACCATTTGTTCATCAAAACATAAGGCAACAGCAGAGTCGCCTTCCTGAAAGGGGAAATTATTGGCATGACCAAATTTTACCCAGGTATTCCAAGCGACTGAGTAGTCAGCCCAAGTTTTATCTGCTAAAGAATTTTCAACACAACAATGAATCAAACTTGAATTAATTCCCATATCTCCGGAGGACAAATTGATTTTCCTTTGTCCGCTTCTGAGACTCGATCCAAAGGTTGAGACGCCTGGCGGTGACAAATAAGCCGTGCATTATCATTATTGGTATTGATGGAAAAAACAGCTTTCAGCCAAATATTTGATTTTAAGCAAAGAAGGGTCAACTGCCTAAGAACTACAGAAGACAGATGATTCTTAGAAGAAAGGGTATTTAGCATGAAGACAAGACCTTGCTTATCAGAGCGGAAAACAATACGTTTGTTGGCAAGATAATCACCCCAAAACTGGATAGCTAGAAAAATAGAAAAAAAGATCTAAAAATGCTAAATTACTAGTAATTTTCCTATCGACCCAAGCCTTGGGCCATGATTCAAAGGCCCAATTGGAAGAAAATGCTAAACCCATACCAAGGTGCTCGTCAGTAAAATATGATAAACTGAGCTCGTCCGAAAATATGAAAGCAGATTGCCAAAGGTTCTTACCATTAAACTCTAACAAAAACTTCAACCAGATTTTCAGATCCTCCTTTGTATCACTGTTAAGACGCAAATGAGCATGAGGGGAAGAGTGACCGGCTGTGAGATCATACAATCATTTAGAGAACACCCAACCCATAGGGATAACCTTCAAGGCGAAATTTAGCATTCCCAACAAAGACTGGAGCTCTTTTAGCGTAACCTTATCTTTAAGTAAAAAATTTAGAATCAATGTACGCAACCTGCAAATCTTATCATTCGGAAGGGAGCACGTCATGCTCACAGAGTCAATATGAATACCAAGAAATTCTAAAGAAGTACAGGGAGAAACTGTTTTTTCATCTGCAATCGGAACACCAAAATGCTCACAAATTTTTATGAATCTATGCAGATGGGAAAAACAGGCATCAGAGCCCATTGGGCCAACAAACAAAAAATCTAGATAATGTAACATTCCCCCTTTAGCTACAGAAATTTCAACCACCCAGTGCAAAAATGTAGAAAATGATTCAAAATAGTAACAGGACAACAAAAAGCCCATAGGGAGGCACCTATCAAAAAAGAATTTATTATCAAAAAATAAACCAAGCGAATTGAAACCATCTGGGTTGACGGGTAAGATTCTGAAAGCAGATCTTATGTCAGATTTTGCCATACATGAATTTTGCCCAAACCTTTGGAGGATTTCAATGGCTTCATCAAAGGAAGAATATTTAACAGAGCAAATATCAGTGTTCACTTCATCATTAAGAGAGGCTCCTTTCGGATAAGACAAATGATGAATTAAGCGAAAGGAGCCTGGCTCTTTTTTGGGGACTACCCCAATAGGGGAGATCCTAAAATTTTTAAACGGGGGGAATCAAAAGGGCCAGAAATTCTACCCGTTTTCAGCTCTTTCAACAATTTATCTCTAACTATTAATGGGTATTCAGCAGCTGAGGGTAAATTCTGAACTAATTTACAACCTAAGTCTTTGAATTGAGGAACAAAAAAATACATCATGAAAACCGTGAAAGATTAGAGAACTAATCCCCTGATTTGGGAACGCTTCTAACCATGGGACCATGTTTTGCAATTTCACCGGAGTCTGAGCCTTTTGGAATAGTATCCTTAATGAGCCCATGATGTCCGGCTTGAAAATTGTTTCCTGTAACATTTAGACAGTGGGTGATTTCCCCCGCAAAATGAACAGTCGTGCCGAAAGCGGCAATTAAGAGCCCACTTACAGCTACCTTCATTGAAAGCGAAACATATACCTTTTTTGAGAGGGGCACTCACATTCTGCCTAGATGTTGGAAATCTCTGAGGCAACATTAAACCCTTAGTGACAGAGCCAATTTGGTACTTAATGACCAGGCCAATTTTTACAATTCTGACCACTGTCACTTTATGAGGTTATAACTCTGGAACGCTTCAACGGATGCTGCTGATTCTGAGATTGTTTTTTCGTGACATATTGTACTTCATGTTAGTGGTAACATTTCTTCGATATTACTTGCGATTATTTATGAAAAAAAACAAATATGGCAAAAAAATTTAAAATTTTGCAATTTTCAAACTTTTTATTTTTATGCCCTTAAATCAGAGAGATATGTCACAAAAAATAGTTAATAACATTTCCCACATGTCTACTTTACATCAGCACAATTTTGGAAACAAATTTTTTTTTTGTTAGGGAGTTATAAGGGTTAAAAGTTGACCAGCAATTTCTCATTTTTACAACACCATTTTTTTTTTTTTTTAGGGACCACATCACATTTGAAGTCATTTCGAGGGGTCTATATGATAGAAACCAAGTGTGACACCATTCAAAAAAACTGCACCCTCAAAGTGCTCAAAACCACATTCAAGAAGTTTATTAACCGTTTACGTGCTTCACAGGAACTGAAACAAAGTGGAAGGCAAAAATGAACATTTAACTTTTTTTTGCAAACATTTTACTTCAGAACCATTTTTTTTAATTTTCACAAGTGTAAAAACAGAAATAAATGTTGTTGTGCAATTTCTCCTGAATACACCGATACCCCATATGTGGGGGTAAACCACTGTTTGGGCGCACCGCAGTGCTTGGAAGAGAAGGAGCGCCGTTTGACTTTTTCAATGCAGAATTGGCTGGAATTGAGATCGGATGCCATGTCACATTTAGAGAGCCCCTGATGTGCCTAAACAGTGGAAACCCCCCACAAGTGACACCATTTTGGAAACTAGACCCCTTAATGAACTTATCTAGATGTGTGGTGAGCACTTTGAGCCCCCAAGTGCTTCTCAGAAGTTTATAACATAGAGCCGTGAAAATAAAAAAATTGCATTTTTTCTACAAAAAAGATTTTTTGCCCCCAAATTTTTATTTTCACAAGGATAACAGGAGAAATTAGACCACAAAAGTTGTTGTGCAATTTCTCCTGAGTACGTCGATACCCCATATGTGGGGTTAAACCACTGTTTGGGCGCACCGCAGAGCTTGGAAGAGAAGGAGTGCCGTTTTACTTTTTCAATGTAGAATTGGCTGGAATTGAGATCGGACACCATGTCGTGTTTGGAGAGCCCCTGATGTGCCTAAACAGTGGAAACCCCCCACAAGTGACCCCATTTTGGAAACTAGACCACTTAAGGAACTTATCTAGATGTGTGGTGAGCACTTTAAACCCCCAAGTGCTTCACAGAAATTTATAAAGTAGAGCCGTGAAAATAAAAAAATCTTTTTTTTTCCCCTCAAAAATGATTTTTTTAGCCTGCAATTTTTTATTTTCTCAAGGGTAACAGGAGAAATTGGACCCCAAAATGTATTGTGCAATTTATGCTGAGTAGGCTGATACCCCATATGTTGGGGTAAACCACTGTTTGGGTGCATGGCAGAGCTCGGAAGGGAAGAAGTGCCGTTTTGGATTGCAGACTTTGATAGAATGGTCTGCGGGCGTTATGTTGCGTTTGCAGAGCCCCTGAATGTACCTAAACAGTAGAAACCCCCCACAAGTGACCCCATTTTGGAAACTAGACCCCCAAGGAACTTATCTAGATGTGTGGTGAGAACTTTGAATGCCCAACTGCTTCACAGACGTTTATAATGCAGAGTTGTGAAAATAAAAAATATTTTTTTCCACAAAAAAGATTTTTTAGCCCCCAAGTTTTTATTTTCACAAGGGTAACAGGAGAAATTGGACCCCAAAAGTTGTTGTCCAATTTATCCCGAGTATGCTGATGCCCCATATGTGGGGGTAAAACCACTGTTTGGGTGCACGGCAGAGCTCAGAAGGGAGGGAGCACCATTTGACTTTTTGAGCGCAAAATTGGCTGTGGTGTTTAGAGACCCCCTGATGTACCTAAACAGTGGAAACCCCCCAAATCTAACTCCAACCCTAACCCCAACACACTCCTAAGGCTTCTTTCACACTTCAGTTGTTTGGCGTCAGTCAGCTCCGACATAGTGACGGATCGACGGTTCCGTCACAATTGTTGAGAAAACGGTTCTAACAGATCTGTTTTTTTGATGGATCCGTTACTTGGGGGTTGTCTGGGAAAAGTATCTACTTTTTGGAGCATGCGCATTTGAAAAAGCGGATTGGGGCGACGGATCGGCCGAAATGACGGTAACGGCGGATCCGTCGCCCATAGGCGGCCATTCTATGGAATGACAGACGCGACGGATCGTCATGAACCGCCATTTCGGCACAGACAAAAATCGTTACAATGGCCGTCAATGTCTAGATGACGTCCGCCAAATCTCGACGGATCCGTCGCATGGCGGATGGAACGGACGACCATCCGCCACAATCCATCGCTAATGCATGTCTATGGGAAAATAGCGGTTTCAGACAGACGCCAAAAGACTGAAGTGTGAAAGATGCCTAACCCTAATGCCAACCCGATCCATAATCCTAATCACAACCCTAAGGATAATCGCAACCCTAACCCCAAAACAACCATAACCCTAATCAGAACCCTAAATCCAACACACCCTTAATCCTAATCTCAACCCTAACCTCAAACCTAACCCTAATCCCAATACACCCCTAATCCCAAACCTAACCCTAATCCTAAACGTAACCCTAATGCCAACCCTAATCCCAACTCTAACCCTAACTTTAGCCGCAACCCTAGTCCTAACTTTAGCCCCAACCCTAAATTTAGCCCTAACCCTAAATTTAGCCCCAGCCTAACCCTAAATTTATCCCCAACCCTAACCCTAAATTTAGCCCCAACCCTAGCCCTAACCCTAAATTTAGCCCCAACTCCTCTAGCTGCCGGCCTGCAGATCATGCGCCCGCCATTTTCTTACCGAAGGAAGAAACCGGCGGCCAGAAGAGGACACAGGAGGACCCAGGGACACCGGTAAGTATGATAGGGTCCCCGAATCCCCCTATTTCTCTGTCCTCTGATGTGCGATCACATCAGAGGACAGAGAATTACACATCGCTGTTTTTTTTTTGCGGTCGCCGGTAAACAGTTAATTACCGGCGATCGCAAAACAGGGGTCGGTAAAAACCGACCCCAATCATGTTCTTTGGGGTTTCGGCTACCCCTGGCAGCCGAGACCCCAAAGATCTCCCGGGTGCCGGCCGGCGGGTGCACTGCGCATGCGCCCGCCATTTCTTTGCCGGAAGAAGATGGCGGCGCCCATCGGGAGCCACGAGGAGCACCGGGGGAGACAGGTGAGTATCGGGGGGCCATCGGGGACCCCATTTCTCTGTCCTCTGATGTGCGATCACATCGGAGGACAGAGAAATTAAATGGGAAATCGCGTTTTGGTTTTTTTTGCGACCGCCGGTAAACGGTTAATTACCGGCGATCGCAACTCGGGGGTCGGTAAAAAAAACCCGAATCATGTTCTCTGGGGTCTCGGCTACCCCCGGTAACTGAGACCCCAGAGAAAATCCGACTCTGGGGGGCGCTATTCACTTTTTCCACAGCGCCGTTAATTAATGGCGCTGTGGTTTAAGTACCCTTAGCGGCCACCGTTAAAAGGCGTATCGGCGGTCGTTAAGGGGTTAAATTGATCCATAAACCTATATCTTTCTTACCCTAAGATAAATTGGGGTACATAGCTAATTTCTGTCTGAACGACTCATCTTATTGAAGCCACACCATACTCTCAAAATTTCTGTAAGCTTCGAGAATAGAATCTAGGTGTTGAAAAAGGCCTGAACATAAATTGGGGAATTTCTCCCCTAAAAGAGCAGCATAAATAGCGAAGGCCTGGAGCCAATTGTTAAATGATTTAGGGTTAGAAATCTCTTTTCTCATCCATTTCCTCCTTCTTGTCATATTTATGCTGCTGTTCCTTTACAGAAGGTAAAAGGGAAAAAACGTCAATGTATTCCCTTTCCATATTTGTTCCTTTACTGAGGGATTAAGATGAAAACCCAGGGGGATACCTCACAAGTAAGGGACTCTTTTAAAACTACCTCAGGCAAACCAGGTTTGATAACTACGTTCCCAGAGACTGACTCATTAATCGCAGAAGGGACATTAACCATTGCTGCAAGAACACCATTAGAAAAATACTCGTAAAGGACATCCCTGACTACAGATTTCAAATTAGAAGAAGAGACAAACGGGGACACATTTAAAATCTCACCTCTGGCTTGATGGACGACGTCACGCTCCATGGAGACTTCGGCACACGAACCCCCATGAGCTGGAGAATGCTGTAGCGGTCGTGAGATGTGATCCTCTTCTTGCTCCGAGACTGGTGATACGGACCTCCACGACGCCGCTGCGGCAGCAGCAGTGCTCACCTCCCTTGATGATGCTCTCTTGCATGGCTGGCAAGTTGTCGCTGGAATTCCCTGGGCCGCCGCAGCTCTTTTATGGATGCGGTGGCTAGATGAACCTTGCGCTCCAAAACTGGCATCCGGGATTTCAGAGATGCATAAACGAGACCTCGAGGAAGGCTGGAAATGATGACGCCTGTAACGCGAGATGAGCTTCGCTGAACTCCCACGATGGGCTGTGGGACTTCCGACACGAGGACCTCCTGCTTCTACTGCGCGGTTCCGACATCCAGTCAGCAGCTCCGGAAGCTGGTGGCGGTGAGTATGAATTCCTGGACTGTCGATTCCTCGCTGAACTGCGGCAAGGAGGCGGAGGTACCAGCGGCTCACGGGGGACAGTAGGAGAGAGCGGCGATTGCGGTGCAGAAGCTGAGAAAACCTCTGGAGCAGAGGTAGGTTTTATAGCAGGTTCTATAGCTAAACAGCTCCGTAGCCACTCGACACCGCCCTCATCCTCCGCCCTTCGGAGCAGCTGCATAAGCGATTCCATCAGCTGTTCCTCTTCTTATCTTCAAAACTTGCTTGAAGTAACTACGCGCAGCGCTCCCGAACAGCTGTATTTATACACAAAATTCTTTCCCGCTCAAAGCCATTTGACCAATCAAAATCCATAAAAAATTGCGGGAAGGACACCTGAAAAAACCAGCTTGAACCAGAATAATCTGCTCGTGCACTGCACAGCTTACATAACAAATTCATTAACCCTTTGTAGAGAATAAAAACTGTGAAGATTAACGTATATTACGCATTGTTATTGCAGCGCCCCAGAGTCCTGGTCGTTGCAGTAATGTCGCTCTGCCACTAAGGGGGCGATGTTACGTCTGACTGCACTAAAGGAGTTCACCTGACCAGGTAACACTCACACTACACTTCACACTCTGGCCACCAGGGGGAGTGGTTCTATCTAGTAGGCCACTCCTCACACTCTGGTAAAACTGGGGGTTGGACAGGAAGACAGGGAGAAGTAACTAGGAAGAGCTAGAGAGAGGACCTGTCAGGGATGGGATCCTGACAGATTCCTAAGAAAGGACAAAAAGAGAGAGAGAAAAACGGGAATACAGCAAAGAGGTGATAGGACCAGAAGGAGTCGTGCTGTAAGATCGAGGCAACATCCTTCTGAGGCGCAAACAGTCGGTGGCCGGAACGCCAAGAAAGTAAGAGACTAAGCATTACTTCAAACCACGGCCGGACAGTCAATTATAGGTTGGCTGTCTCACTAAAACACCTAAGCAGACAACGGAGGCAGCTGTGGGAGAGGGGCGACTCTAGAGTCCCGGAAGAACTCCAGGCCTACTCCGTCATACGGGTGCGTCCTAACCATATCATTTGGGGGATGGAGAGAGAACGAATATCAGAGACAGACAGAATCAGTTGTGAGGACTATCCTGGGGAGCTCAGCAAGGAAGGACTACAACACACAGGCGCTAGAAGGTAGACACTGATTCCCACCTGAAAAGGGAACTCTGGATGTGCCATCGGACCGGCCGGTCTCAGCCAGCCCTGTTAACAGTGCTCTGGATTGGGTGCCTCCAAACCTTCAGTAAAAAGGTAAAGAGACTGCAACCTGGTGTCCTCGTTATTTACTGCGACCTGCACCACACCACCACAACATCATCACCATCCCCTCCACTTTCATTGTACGCCCCTCAGCAGGGTCACAGACCGGGTCTAGCCACCGTGACAACCCCAGAACAGAGACTCAGAGGCCCGGTACCGGGTACCCCTCGGCCCTGCGGCAGTGGGGGCGCTGCATTATCATGGTGGCTGTGTTATCATGCGACCCCCTCAGATTTCACTAAGGTGAGGGCGTTCATTATTTTGTACCAGGGGCCAGCAGCTGTTTTAGGCTGTACCCAACAAATAGTATTAATCGCTTCTCCACGTCTGCTCAACACTAAGTCTACGAAAGGACCTTCTGATGATCAGCTAATCTCCATAGGTCTCTCTGTAAAACAGGTTACTAGGATGTGACACGCAGACAAGTACAAGGCCGAAGTAACCAACTAAACTATTTATTCTGTTAATACAGAAATAAAGGGGTTCATTTTACAAGGAGTCAATGATTCAAATACAGGATATTAAGTAATACAATATTAGCAAAAATGACAATGAACATTTAAACAGTTGCAGTACAGATTCTCTATTCTATCTGGCTATTTTCCAGTAGAAGCGACACTAATGTCACTTGTGTGATATCTCCCAAGAATGGTGCTCACTAGTGATGAGCGAGTGTAATTGTTGCTTGGGTTTTCCAGAGCACGCTCAGGTGACCTCCGAGTATTTATGACTTCCCGGAGATTTAGTTTTCATCCCGGCAGCTGAATGATTTACAGCTACTAGCCAGCTTGATTACATGTGTGGATTCCCTAGCAACCAGGCAACCCCTACATGTACTCAGCCTTGCTAATAGCTGTAAATCATTCAGCTGCCACGCGATGAAAACTAAATCTCCGGCACTCGCTCATCACTAGTGCTCACAACTATAAGACCACATGAGAATGTCTCTACAGCATGTTTCCACTTAGGTTCTAGGCGGTATTTCCCACTAGGCAAAAATTACTCCTGACAAATCAAGTAATGCTTTATGAGCCCTCCTCACACTGGCCGGTCCCTGTCCCATCTGCTGCACAGCACCTGACTAGAGATTAGCGAATTTGATCAGGTCCCTACTTATTCGGCAAGCTGTAGCGCTTACCAAATAAGCTGCAGAGGGAAACCGGATACATGGAATGCATCGGCTGATCAGCTGTTCGGCTCCGCAGCTGCATGTGTCGGTTGCGGCTGTGTCACAGTCAGAACACATGAATGGAGAGCCAGTTTCTAAAAATATTAAAATAATTTAAAAAATATAAAAGTTCAATTAAGCCCTCACCCAGCCCCAGATCACTAAAAATGGAGACGCTACAGATCTTGGAAAACAGTATTTATTTTTTTACCAAAATGTGGATTTTTTTTTCACCACTTAAAGGGAACCTGTCACCAGCCAGTTTTTTTGCCTATCAACTAAAAATATCATCTAATAGAGTGTGAGCTATACATTCCCCAACTACTTGTGAAGCCCCCCGACTCCCCATGAATCGCCCATAAGAACCTTTGCTCCCACGCTGTATGGAAATATCCTCGGTCCGGTCCGATGGGCGTTGGTTCTGGCCCCTCTCTCCACCCCAAATCGGCGTGCTGTATGCATTCCTTTCTGTGAATAGCGTTGTTCGCGTACAGGTCCCACGCGTGCCCCTTCAAATTGCCTCCTGCGCGTGCGCAGTTTGCTTTGCCCAACTGCGGGCAAAGCCGAAAAGGATTAGTGTGCATGCTCCGGAAGTACTATGTCCCTGAAGTCTTTTGCTGTGTTCCGGGACGAAGTTTAGCGGTGCATGCGTACTAATGCAGGAGGCAATTTGAAGGCGCACGCGTGGGACCTGTACGCGAACAACACTATTCACAGAACGGAATGCGTGCAGCACGCCGATTTGGGGTGGGGAGAGGGGCCAGAACCAACGCCCATCGGACCGGACCGAGGATATTTCCATACAGCGCGGGAGCAATATAAAAGGTTCTTATGGGGGATTCATGGGGAGTCTGGGGGGGTTTCACAAGTAGTTGGGGAATGTATAGCTCACACTATTAGATTATATTTTTAGTTGATAGGCAAAAAACTGGTGACAGGTTCCCTTTAAATAAAGAAGAACCTAGACATGTTTTTGCATTTACTGAACATGGTAAAAAAACAACAACTGTGGAATTGCACTTTTTTTGCAATTTTACAGCACTTGGAATTTTTTTCCTGTTTTCCAGTATACAGACGTTATGTTAAGACCAATGGCGTCGTTCAAAAGTACAACTTGTCCCGCAAAAAAGGTTAGTTGTTAGCTGAACAATCGTCGGGCCGACAGCTATCCTTTGTGCATGCTGCACCTTATATGTCTCCGTATCAGATGCACACTGCAAATTATAACAAAGAAATGTACAGACTGTTAAAATAACAACTCCTCCCCATTTATCGCTGGCTTTATTACAATACTACAATCTTCCTTTTAAATCTTTCAGAGCATATTATCAAAATCTCAGATCGCCACCACACAATCATTATTGACAATTTTCATTAAAGGGACACTGTCACCTGACTTTGGAGGGAGCAATTTTCAGCCATAGGGGCGGGGTTTTCGGGTGTTTGATTCACCCTTTCCTTACCCGCTGGCTGCATACTGGCTGCAATATTGGATTGAAGTTGATTCTCGGTCCTCCGTAGTACATGCCTGCACAAGGCAATCTTGCCTTACGCAGGCGTGTACTATGGAGGACAGAGAATGAACTTCAATCCAATATTGCAGGCAGCATGCAGCCAGTGGGTAAGGAAAGGGTGAATCAAACACCCGAAAACCCCGCCCCTATGGCTGAAAATTGTTCCCTCCAAATTCAGGTGACAGTGTCCCTTTAAGACCACCCTCCTTATATTTTAGAATATAGAAACATACGTGTCCCCTTAACTGGGGTAAACTTCAATCCTTTATCTAGTACCTTATAATGAGCTTCTGTATGACCTTTGTTACTCACATTACGTCCTCCTACTTTGCTCTCATCAATCTCAGTGTTGATTTGCCTTTAGGCTTAATTAGAAACATGACATTTTCTGTTATATTTCTTAATGAGAACCTAACAGTTGATATGCAGCGCCCCAGAGTCCTGGTCGTTGCAGTACTGATGCTCCGCCGCTAAGGGGAGTGATGGTACGTCTGATGGCACTGAAGGAGTTCATCTGACCAGGTATCACAGACACCAATACACTTCATAGTCTGGCCTCCAGGGGGAGCAAAGGGCTCTATGTATTAGGCCACTCCTCACAATCTGGTAAAACTGGGGGTTAGATAGAAAGTTAGATCAGAAGCTGACTGGGTTGGAACCAGGCAACATCCTGTGGCAGAGGGTGTTGCAGGGGAAGATTCAGGGGGGTCCCTGTCAGGGGTGGGATCCTGACAGAGGCCTAGCGAACAGGAAAGAACGATAAGGAACCGCGCCTGCACTACATCGCGGCGGTATCTCAAGAAAGGACAAGAAGCGAGGTTTATTGTGGAGAGTGAGAAACAAGATCAAAGCAAAAAGGAGATAACACCAGTAGGAGTCGTGCTGTAAGATCGAGGCAACATCCTACTGAGGCGCGTAGCCGGTGGCCGGAATGCCGAGGAAGTATTAAGCTCCAAGCATTACTTCAAACCAATGGCAGGACAGTTAATTATAGGTTGGCTGTCTCACCTAAATCACCTAAGCAGACATAGGGGCAACTGTAGGAGAGGGGCATCACTAGGGTCCCGGAAGAACTCCAGGCCTACCCGTCATACGGGTGCGTCCTAGCCATATATCATCTGGGGGACGGAGAAGAACATCAGAATAGACATAAGTTGTGGGAAAGAACATCAGAAACAGACACAACAGTTGTGAGGACTATCCCGTGGTGCTCAGCAGGGAAGTACTACAACACACAGGCGCTAGAAGGTAGGCACAGATTTCCACCGGCAAAGGGAACTCTGGAGGTGCCATCGGACCGGCCGGTCTCAGACAGCCCTGTTAACAGTACTCTGGATTGAGGACCTTGAAGCCTTCAGTAAAGAGGTAAAGAGACTGCAACCCTGTGTCCTTGTTATTCATCTCGACCTGCACCACGCACCACCACTTACAACTTTCATTGGACGCCCCTTAGCAGGGTCACGGACCGGGTCTAGCCACCGTGACAACCCCAGAACTGAGACAGAGAAGCCCGGTACCGAGTACCCCGCGGCCCTGCGTTTGGGGGCGCTCCAGATACATGTTGCCCAATCCACATGCAATTTGAGAGACTAGGGTGCACTTTCAATAATAGAATATAAGGGAATATACAGTTAGGTCCATATATATTTGGACAGACAACATTTTTCTAATTTTGGTTATAGACATTACCACAATGAATTTTAAACAAAACAATTCAGATGCAGTTGAAGTTCAGACTTTCAGCTTTCATTTGAGGGTATCCACTTTAAAATTGGATGAAGGGTTTAGGAGTGTCAGCTCCTTAACATGTGCCACCCTGTTTTTAAAGGGACCAAAAGTAATTGGACAGATTCAATAATTTTAAATAAAATGTTCATTTTTAGTACTTGGTTGAAAACCCTTTGTTGGCAATGACTGCCTGAAGTCTTGAACTCATGGACATCACCAGACGCTGTGTTGCCTCCTTTTTGATGCTCTGCCAGGCCTTCACTACGGTGGTTTTCAGTTGCTGTTTGTTTGTGGGCCTTTCTGTCTGAAGTTTAGTCTTTTACAAGTGAAATGCATGATCAATTGGGTTGAGATCAGGTGACTGACTTGGCCATTCAAGAATATTCCACTTCTTTGCTTTAATAAACTCCTGGGTTGCTTTGGCTTTATGTTTTGGGTTATTGTCCATCTGTAGTATGAAACGACGACCAATCAGTTTGGCTGCATTTGGCTGGATCTGAGCACACAGTATGTCTCTGAATACCTCAGAATTCATTCGGCTGCTTCTGTCCTGTGTCACATCATCAATAAACACTAGTGACCCAGTGCCACTGGCAGCCATGCATGCCCAAGCCATCACACTGCCTCCGCCGTGTTTTACAGATGATGTGGTATGCTTTGGATCATGAGCTGTACCACGTCTTTGCCATACTTTTCTCTTTCCATCATTCTGGTAGAGGTTGATCTTGGTTTCATCTGTCCAAAGCATGTTCTTCCAGAACTGTGCTGGCTTTTATAGATGTTTTTTAGCAAAGTCCAGTCTAGCCTTTTTATTCTTGATGCTTATGAGTGGCTTGCACCGTGCAGTGAACCCTCTGTATTTACTTTCATGCAGTCTCCTCTTTATGGTAGATTTGGATATTGATACGCCGACCTCCTGGAGAGTGTTGGTCACTTGGTTGGCTGCTGTGAAGGGGTTTCTCTTCACCATGGAGATTATTCTGCGATCATCCACCACTGTTGTCTTCCGTGGGCGCCCAGGTCTTTTTGCATTGTTGAGTTCACCAGTGCTTTCTTTCTTTCTCAGGATGTACCAAACTCTAGATTTTGCCACTCCTAATATTGTAGCAATTTCTCGGATGGGTTTTTTCTGTTTTCGCAGCTTAAGGATGGCTTGTTTCACCTGCATGGAGAGCTCCTTTGACCGCATGTTTACTTCACAGCAAAACCTTCCAAATGCAAGCACCACACTTCAAATAAACTCCAGGCTTTTTATCTGCTTAATTGAGAATGACATAACAAAGGGATTGCCCACACCTGTCCATGAAATAGCCTTGGGGTCAATTGTCCAATTACTTTTGGTCCTTTTAAAAACAGGGTGGCACATGTTAAGGAGCTGAAACTCCTAAAGGCCCCGTCTCACACAGCGACGCTGCAGCGATACAGACAACGATGCTGATCGCTGCAGCGTCGCTGTTTTGTCGCTGTGTGGTCGCTGGGGAGCTGTCACACAGACCGCTCTCCAGCGACCAACGATCAGGGGAACGACTTCGGCATCGTTGAAACTGTCTTCAACGATGCCGAAGTCCCCCTGCAGCACCCGGTAACCAGGGTAAACATCGGGTTACTAAGCGCAGGGCCGCGCTTAGTAACCCGATGTTTACCCTGGTTACCAAAAAAAACAAACAGTACATACTCGCCTTTCGGTGTCCAGGTCCCTTGCCGTCTGCTTCCTGCTCTGACTGAGCCGCCGTACAGCGAGAGCAGAGCGCAGCGGTGACGTCACTGCTGTGCTCTCACTTCTCACTGTACGGCCGGGAGTCAGTGAGAGCAGGAAGCAGACGGCAAGGGACCTGGACACCGAAAGGCGAGTATGTAGTGTTTGTTTTTTTTTACATTTACGCTGGTAACCAGGGTAAACATCGGGTTACTAAGCGCGGCCCTGCGCTTAGTAACCCGATGTTTACCCTGGTTACCAGTGAAGACATCGCTGAATCCGTGTCACACACACCGATTCAGCGATGTCAGCGGGGCCTCAACGACCAAAAAAAGGTCCAGGCCATTCCGACACGACCAGCGATCTCGCAGCAGGGGCCTGATCGCTGGTACGTGTCACACATAGCGAGATCGCTATGGAGGTCGCTGTTGCGTCACAAAACTTGTGACTCAGCAGCGATCTCGCTAGCGATCTCGCTATGTGAGACGGGGCCTTAAATCCTTCATCCAATTTTAATGTGGATACCCTCAAATGAAAGCTGAAAGTCTGAACTTCAACTGCATCTGAATTGTTTTGTTTAAAATTCATTGTCGTAATGTCTATAACCAAAATTAGAAAAATGTTGTCTCTGTCCAAATATATATGGACCTCTGTAGATGTCAGGGTGCCACACCTTGTTTTGTAATGAGGTGTAAGCTGTGGAGAAAAAGACCAAAACAAAGAATAGTGTGCACACCTGATGCAATACAGTACAAAAAAGTGCAACCTTACTAACCCATTATCTACCAATGTCCTTTATTGGGACGCCTAATCTTTAGCTTCTAGGAACTAAGATTTTATAATTTTTATAATTAGGTCCAATTTTTTGTATTGTGTTTGTAAAATAGGAAATCATGTCATTGTCATTTTTAAATGAATATTGGGACGCCCTTTTCTGAAAAATCCGTACTTGAAAAAATTTTGCAAATTATGTTTCCGATTCATTAGGGCCCAAATCATTAAAAATCTGTCATTAAAAAAAAAAAATGAAAATTGCTAATTTGGCAAGTAATGGGTTAAATACCAATGACATACAATGACATACAAAAGCGAAACATTAAGAACATCTAAAAGCATGTGTTTAACATGGTAATCGTCCAACACCTCTGAATGATGTATACATGGGACCAAATTCAACATGTGGAAATACAATAATACCAAGTGTATCGCTTGTGAAAGGTCAAGGTCAAATGACTGTAGGCTTATGAAAGGGTAGCCGAAACTCCAATGACAAATAATTCCCCTTTTGCTAACAATGCGACAATAAATCAAACCCCACTTGAAAGATGGTCTACAGATGTGTGATAACAAACATGAACCCCCCTGGAGTTCCTATCGCGAACCCCTAGAGCAATAAACACACAAAGGCCTGTAAAGCAACTATACGTCAGTAGCAAGTCGTATACAGAAATAAAAATATTATATCAAGGCCAGAAAAGCGGTGTCCAGAACATGGTAGAAGTGGAAAGGACACAGGGATGTATGGTATAGAGGTCACATAGGAAATGACAGGGCAAAAATAAGGGATGGAAGAGGGGAGAAGGTGTCACATGAGAGGAAAGAAAAACACAGCTGGGGGCAAAACGTCCTGATGAGAAGGCAACAGGTGAATGTACAGAAAGATATCTGTAGACAGGGCTTCCTCAAGTACTCAAAAACAGCTCCCGCATGAGGCCATAATATGCACCAAGCCCCAAGGATCGGGAGTGTGGGGAAGGACTCCACGCATATCGCTGTTTACAACAGCTTCGTGAGGAGAAGTATGCCCTCCAAATGCACGAAAATATAAAGAACCGCTAAATTGGCTAAAGTGTGCAACCCCCATTCCACAAACTCACTCACCCTCGCAGAAATCTCAAACACCTCAATTTACAATCAGTCTCTGAGTCCCTTCTCCCTCTTACAGACATAGCCTCCCTTCATGACCACAGATGCTGCTACCACTTTTTATAACACCACAATAACAGCTACATTTGATTTGGCTGCCCCGATCATGCATAGCAAAACTCGTACACTCAACAGGCAGCCCTGGCTGACCAAAGAACTGAGACGGGCTTCCAGGATCGCTGAGCGGAGATGGAAGTGATCCCGCTCTGCCGACCACTTCACTGCATACAAGCAGTCCCTCGCCAGCTACAAGTCCATGCTCACTGCCGCAAAACAAACTTACTTCTCATCTCTCATATCCTTCCTGTCTCACAACCCTAAACAGCTTTTCAACACTTTCAATTCTCTACTCCATCCCCCCGCACCTCTCCCTCCCCTCTCATTTCTGCTGAAGACTTTGCCTCCTTCTTTAACCAGAAGATCAATACGATCAGAGAAAGCTTTGGCCCAAAGCGCCCATTGTCCCTCTTAGCTGCTCAACCCAAAACCAGCTTCTCCACCATGGCAGAAGATCAGGTCTCCACCCTCCTGTCAAGATCACACCTCACCACTTGCATGCTTGACCCACTCCTGTCCCACCTCATCCCTAACTTTGCCGCAGTCTTCATCCCAACCCTAACATACCTCTTCAACCTCTCACTCACAACCGGTGTCTTCCCATCATCCTTCAAACATGCCGTGATCACACCCATCCTCAAAAAGCCCTCCCTCGACCCATCCTCTGTGTCTAGATATCGCCTGATATCTCTTCTCCCTTATGCCTCAAAATTACTGGAACAACATGTCCATCTTGAACTGTCCTCCCACCTCTCCTCCTGGTCCCTCTTTAACCTGTTACAATCTGGCTTCCGACCCCATCACTCAACCGAAACTGCCCTAACTAAAGTCACCAATGACCTACTAACTGCCAAGAGCAAGCGACATTACTCTGTCCTCCTTCTCCTGGACCTGTCTTCTGCCTTTGACACTGTGGACCAGTCCCTTCTGCTACAGATCCTCTCATCTCTTGGCATCACAGACTTGGCCCTATCCTGGATATCGTCATATCTGACAGACCGAACATTCAATGTCTCCCTCCCCGACACCACCTCCTCACTCCGCTCGTGGTCCGTCGTTGTTCCTCAAGGCTCTGTTCTAGGACTCCTTCTCTTCTCCATCTACCCCTTCGGCCTAGGACAGCTCATAGAAACCCACGGTATACAGAACCATCTCTACGCCGATGACACGCAGATCTACCTATCCGGACCTGACCCCACCTCCTTACTTACCAAAATCCCACACGGTCTTTCTGCTATCTCAGCCTACTTTTCTGCTTGCTTTCTAAAACTGAACATGGACAAAACAGAATTCATCATCTTTCCCCCCATCTCACTCTACCCCTCCACCAGACCTATCTGTCAATGTTAATGGCTGCTCACTTTCCTCAGTTCCATACGCCCGGTGCCCCGGGGTGATCCTCGACTCTGCCCTCTCTTTCAAGCCACAAATCCAAGCCCTTGCCTCCTCCTGCCGTCTCAAACTCAAAAATATCTCCCGGATCCACGCATTCCTTGACTGCGACACCAGAAAAACACTAGTGCATACCCTTATCATCTCCCGCCTTGACTACTGCAACCTCCTACTCTCTGGCCTCCCCTCTAGCACTCTGGCACCACTCCAATCCATCCTACACTTTGCTGCCCAACTAATCTACCTATATCCCCGCTATTCCCCAGCCTCTACCCTATGCCAAGCCCTTCACTAGCTTCCTATCGCCCAGAGACTCCAGTTCAAAACCCTTACAGTGACATACAAAGCCATCCACAACCTGTCTCCTCCATACATCTGCGACATGGTCTCCCGGTACTTACCTACACGCAACCTCCGATCCTTTCAAGACTTCCTTCTCTACTCCCCTCTCATCTCTTCTTCCCACAACCACATCCAAGACATCTCCCGTGCTTCCCCCATACTCTGGAACTCTCTACCACAACACATCAGACTGTCGCCTACCATAGAAACCTTCAAAAAGAACCTGAAGACTCACCTCTTCTGACAAGCCCACAGCCTGCAGTGATCCTCAACCTACTGAACCGCCGCACAACCAGCTCTACACTCTCCTAGTGTATCCTCACCCATCCCGTGTAGACTGTGAGCCCTCGCGGGCAGGGTCCTCCCTCCTTATGTACCTGTGTGCCTTGTTTTTTTGCTCATGTTTAGTTGTATTTGTCTATATTTGCCCCCTTTTCACATGTAAAGCACCATGGAATAAATGGCGCTATAAAAAATGTATAATAATAATAATTACTGGGACAGAGATGCGCTAGTGACTATTCAGCCAGACAGGCCCCAGTGACTTTTCCCTGCCCAAAATATTTGGTTTAGTCATAGACCCATTACCACATGTCTCTAAGTGGCAAAAGTATATGGACCTTTTGTATCGGCAGGTAATTTGAAGGTGGAATTACAGTCTGGTGTTTTCAATCAATGGGATGACAATAAGATGTGTGTGTGACCTGTTTTTGGTTAAAAAACAGGGATCTACCAAAGTCTGATATACATTATACATGTTTTAGCAAGTGTATCATGAAAAATTCTGAAGGGGTCATAAACTTTCAAGCAACATTGTAGGTCAAACCTAGTACCACATGACCATGAGAAATGGGTCAAGTTGAGAACTCTCCATTGGTCAGCTTGCACCATGTGACCATGTGGTAAATAATTTAAATTGGCACAAGGTCTTACATTTATCTGAATGGAATCTACAATATTCTGTTTTAATGCGAGATGCAATTGAATGCAATGAAATTACATAAATTGTAAACTACCGTAACTACTACCTAAGAATGTAAGTTATGTTTCAATATATACATATGGCGGTTTAAAAAAAATATATATTTTGTATTCTATGAATATTGTGCATAAGTGACTCTTTTTTACACTAGACAAAGCCTGGCGAAACCCTGGCTGGATGAAATACATGAAGTTTGAAAAAATGAAAGTTTATTGAGTGAGGCAGAACAAGTCTAGTCAGAATGTGGCCAGGAGTATGCATATTGCATACTGCGGTGACAATACCGCTGTTCCAGGATCTGGAAAATCCTCACAGCACACAGTGCACGTGATATGAGGATTCTCAAATCTGCAGTCATGTAAAGTGATGGCAGACTTGTAGTTTAAGGCTGGACAACGCCTTTAAAAAAATGTTTTTGAGTTTACATTGATCATGATTTTATCTTTTCAACCTGATTTTCTTAAAAAAAAGAGCAGTCCAATATTATTTATATTGTAATTCTCTTTACAAGAAACTTTAGGGCTTTTTATGTATCTGCTCCATGAAAAGCTGTTATATATTTATATTTATTTAATGGTTTGGAGTGCTGCTGAGTTAGTGCACTACAGTTTTATGTGGGTTTTATTGCTACTTATTATCTGTGCAATAAACTGGCAGAGTTTCACTAAAGATGGAAGAGTAGTGGGCCAAAAAATATTTTTTTAATTAATGTCAACGCTTTAATTTCGGAAATTGCATTAGTCATAATTATAAACTGTTAATGACTGATTGTCTGCTCTAGCCTCATTTATGAAATATGAAGGACACAGGTAAATGTATTCATGAATACTTTAATTTGCCAATTACCTAAAAAAAAGTAAATGCCACAGTTTTTATGTGTTGACAACTCTACAAATAAAGCACAAAGAAAACTATTAATCATTGGCAGGTAATGAAATGAGAAAAGTGCCTTTTTAATGGTTTAATGCCATTACCAAGCTAAGTGCTCTCTATTCTTCAGCTCAAACCTGTGTTGCTAGGAGAATGAGCACCATTATTTCATGCACGCTGCGCAGCTTTGTCAGGTACCAGAAAACAGGAGACATTTTAAAGGGAATTAATCATGTAATTTCAGGCTCCTCCAGATATATAACTGGGACTGATGGATTAACTGGAATGTCACACTAAGGAATCATTCCAAATCTTTGTATGGTATGGTATCAAAAGGGGGTTAAAATGTGGAACGTGATTAAAGTCAATATTTGCAGGTCCTGTAAAGCAATGTTCTCATCTCTCATCTGAGTATGCAATGATGACATGTATTAGATCGCATCATGGTTAATCATATTTCCTAGATCTGAACTGTCCATACTTGTCACGGGCAATGGAAAATGTCTGTTTCCAATAGCAGGTTTAGATTGGAGCAGGGCCGGACTGGCCATCTGGCAAAAGCCAGAAGGGCCTGTCTGGTCGTGGGCTGCCTTGTCTGCTACGTTGTTAACAGAATCTGTGTTCTCAAGACACCCATACTGCTAAGAGTTATGACAGAGCCATCATTAGAAATATTAGTCATGTAGTAAATCTTGCTTTCCTCCATCCAGGGTAATATTAGTAATATATCCCATCTGGTCCTTGGGGACGGGGACAACATGGGCCTGTGTGATTTCAAATGCCAGGGCTGAATTTCAGTCCCAGTCTGTACCTGGGTTGGAGAATAGGCTACATAAGCCATAGATCATGAGGATAATTAAATGTTTATAGCGATGTTTATACACTCTACTGTGCAAAGCTATTAGGCAGGTGTAGAAAAATTCTGCAAAAAAGTTTACAAAAATCAGAAGTATTAATAGTTTATCAATTAAAATGCTAAGTGAATGAACAAAAGAGAAATGTATTTCAAATCAATATTAGTAGAAAAACAAAAACTGGACTTCGCTAATGATATACATCACACAAAAACAAAGGGCGGGGGTTGTGTCCGACAAATGTCAAGTGACACCATATGGCGACTTATATAAGCTGAGATGTACGGTAAATGGGGTCTGCCCATTCGGAAATTAACAGAAAACCCAAAGGAGGAAGCACTGAACATCAGGTCATGAAACGTCAGAGGTGTGGAATCTAGAGTCAAAGTAGTTGGTTACATGGTGGCACGCAGAGACAGGTGCCCACACTACATGTAACGTGTATGAACAAGATATATAATGGTTCAAATATAATATGTGTCCTGAACCACACAAGAGTAAAAATAGACAAATAAAAAGAGAAGGCCTAATACCACGCAATAGTAAACTAACAAGAGCCTGCCTGATGATTCTAATGCGGGCCTGAATAGTGGAGCAAAAAGCAAAATATATGCAAAGTGGCCCTATATCAGAGCAGACAATTGCAGAAACCGAAAAAACACCGAAAAAACACTCCTATTAGACAGTGGTATATACAGTAGTCAGTAATAGACTGGTAAATACTAGTGATTAGAGATTAAATATACAGCATAACCCATTACTGGTCGTTCAAATACCAAAGGTCTGAGGTGATAATACGAGAGATGGTTATAGAGAAACACTAAACAGGTGGCCATCAGATGCTGGGATGTTAATAGGCATAAGGGACAAGTGGAAACATATATGGAAGAGTGGCATGAAAGGTTTTGTAAGTAAAGATGATACGATAAACACATTACCTAGGTGGTCCAGGGTACTTAGTGTGACGCACACCCTGACGCACGATTTGGATAGGGCCTTCTTTAGGTTTTTTTTGTCAAATCAATATTAGATGTGACCACACTGTGCCCTTAAAACATCATTAATTTTTCTAGGCAAGATTACACAAAGTGAGGGGACGCTTGGGTGATCAAGCTAACTCTGGATACCATCTACTTGTTGTCATAAGGTAAAATGGCATATAGCACTTTTATTATAATTATGTATATGTATTTGTCGTTTATTGCCTGTGCAACTACTTCTCTGAGGGATTATTGTTCTCATTATGGGACTTCACATTGGGTCTATTTGATAACTTTTACTTATTATGGTATTCTAGCTCATAAATATATTCAGATCCATGCATGCGATCCACTATCTTACCCTGTTTGTCCTGTCCCCTTTTATGCTTCTGCGGAGCACCTTGAGAAATTTTCTCTCTTTTATTAACAGGCTTTTTTTCGTACGACGAATACGCATCATACATTTTCTTTGTATCCACTCTTTGGGAAGTATTAATCTCCAATTATTAATAATGCCAGGTGTATTAAAAGGATATTTAGAGTCATTGATTGTCACAGAACAGCTGAATTACTTTATCCATACCATTTTGTCTATTTTAACCTTACTTTACATTTTCTCACCTATTAGCATTCCCTATGACATTTTTTTGCTTACTCTATTTTTGGTTTTTAATCATTTGTGATTCAATACAAATAACTTTTTATCATGGATCTCTTCTTCACTCGATCCTTATTTTGGGTTAGAGTTTTTGTTATTGGTTCAAGATTGAACAAAGTCAAGGATTTTGTAGGATTCTAGTCGGTGTGCGACTAACCGAATATACCAAACAGGTGACTGATAATGATCATAATTTTCATATATAAGTTGAAGCAGAATCTGCTGTGCAAGAGGCTTTAAATGGAGCGAGGAATAGACAAACTCTGCTACGATGGTGAGGTTGAAGAAATTAGTTTTATGTCACAGGTCATACATGCCATGGCAAGACTGAGCACAGCAACAAGACAAATGTTTCTATGTATCAGCTAAGTCTCTCCCATGCAATTATTTCAAAGCAGAATTGGTTTAAAGAAGTGATGTGAAAGCTCTTTGGAAGAAGCACCAAGAAATGGGCAATGTTGAGGACCTTAGATGCAGTGGTCCCCCAGGGAAACTTAGAACAGCAGATGAAAGACATATCATGCTTACTTTCCTTCAAAATTGGAACATGGCCAGCAGTGCAATCAGCTCAGAATGGTAGCAAGCAGTGGGACAAAGATACACCCTTCCACTGTTTGGAGAAGTCTACCCAGAAGCGGTCTTCATGTAAGAATTGTGGCCAAAAATCTTCACCTTTGACATGGAAACAAGGCCAAGCAACTCAACTGTGCTCGAAAACATGGCAACTAGAGTACAGAAAAATGGCAATAGTATCTCTGGACTGATTATATTTGGCTATAACAGGAGGAAGTTTTGTTTGCCGAAGGGCTGGAGAGCGGTAGAATTGTTGAGGATTTGCAGAGAATAGTGAAACAGAGGAGATAACTTAAAATTTTTGGGCTGCATTTCAGCAAATGGAGTTGGGAATTTGGTCAGGATGACTGGTGCCATCAATGCTGAGAAATAAAAGGTAAATCCATCATGCAAAATACCATCAGTTAGGCATCTCCAAATTTACATTGCAGCAGGTCAATAGCCTTAAACATGCATCCGATGTCATTAGGAACTATCTTCAGTATAAAGAAGAATAAGGATTCCGGTAAATGATGATATGGCCTCCACTGGGCCCTAATCTCAACATCATCCAGATTGGTATTACATGAAGAGACAGAAAAAAAACTGTGTGCAAGGGTATCTAGAAAAATTGATGCTACTTTGAAGGCAACGGGCTGTCACCAAATACTGATGTGATTTAGATTTCTCTTTCAATTTATTTAGCATTTTATAAATTGATTACAAAAAAAAAAACTATAGAATTTATACTTTGCAGCTATTTTTTGCACACCTGCCTAATACTTTTGTACAGTAATGTATATACTGTAGAATTTTACATCCATAACAAGATAATGCAGTTATTTTCTGCTTATTTGATCAGGTCCTAGAGAGCTAGAACAGAGATACTCCCCTCCCCCATTATTTAATTGGAAGGAGCATTAATTGCTAATTGTGTTACAGCACACAATTCTAACACATTGCCAAACTTAATAACACATCCAAACTGGGTAAATTCTTATTCAGTGAGAATCTTATTCTCATTTATGTTTACTTTTTAAGGAAATGAAATAATAATAGTACAAAAAGACACATAAACCACATTACTGTGAAAATCACAGATGCGCTAATCAAATATGGACCTGAATCTGTCAAAGTAGGTGTTGAGCCTAAGCATGACCAAAGCCATCATGATAGAAGATTGGTATTGGTAAAAAGCCCATTGATTGTACTGTCCAGTCATAACTGGTCAGAGCTGGGCCGGGATAAGGGCATAACATTCCCCCGTTCATCAAATTCATGATGAGTAGCAGTGTTCTCTACACTACAAATATTACTCCAGCCGAGGCCTGTAGTAGCGTTTGCAACAAGGTGCACACAGAGAGATGCACGCCACTCGTCCGATGCTCCTGATTCATGAAGAAGCTTATGTTTATGCCTCTTCCTGAATCAGGAGCATCTGACTCTACCACTCTCCCTCATTAAGACCAGTGTGAACAACGTCGATCTTTACACATTTTAAATCTTGTAAAATGTAAATCAATAAACCAACTATTAACTATTGCAAAATATCCCATGTTTTATTACAATAATGTGGATTGTACAAAAAGTTTCTCTTAAACAGATTATGAAATTTAATCTGTATTGCTATGCCACTTCTCATATCAAATAAAGACATGTCTATTACAAACATTATTAATTAACAAATAATAAAGTTATGCTTTTATTTTCTTTTTAACAATTGGAACTGAAATATTCAGAAATTCTTTAACATGTATAGAGAATTCTTTGCCCGAGCAGCCATGACATGTCTCAGAATTAAACATAAAATACTGAGGTAGACCAGATGCCCTTTTTACATCTTTGAATCATTTCATAATCACTATGCTTCACTCTATTCACCTCAAAAACCCCGTTCTCTCTTGGTTCTCCTCCCACCTCTCAGACCGCTCCTTCACTGTATCATTTGCTGGCTACTTTTCTTCTCTTCCTCTTACTGCCAGGGTTCTTCAAGGTTTTGTCCTAGGTCACTGATGCCTCTACTTTGTGCCAGTCATTAC
The DNA here is from genome assembly GCF_051348905.1 of Ranitomeya variabilis. Lineage (NCBI taxonomy): Eukaryota > Metazoa > Chordata > Amphibia > Anura > Dendrobatidae > Ranitomeya > Ranitomeya variabilis. The sequence goes on along the minus strand of NC_135239.1, from coordinate 164,383,528 downwards.
ACTGGTTACCCATCCACTGCAAAGTACAATATAAACTTATCTCTCCCACCCACAAAGCTCTCCACAGTTCTGCACCACTCTACATCTCCACCCTCATGTCTGTCTATTGCCCAACCCGTATGCTTCAGAAGTGGAAATGGGCCCCTTGGGCCGGGCACAGTTTCTCAGGTTGCACTGATGGTATATCTGTCCCTTCTCCAAACAGTAATATCTTATAACTGACTAATAATAGTAAGAAATGAATTTTGCAAATTGTGTGGAGTATCATATCGTGTTTGGGGTGGCATTTTTGAGGGGCAATGAATGGAGTGTCGTAGTGGGTGAGAAAACTAAAGGGCACCATTACTGTGTTCATACCGCTATACATATCCCTCTCTGTGTCTTTAAAAATTGGGCGGAATGCCCTTCTGTGACTGCGCCTCAGTACTGTGACCCCACCTACTCTGAAAAATAGTTTTTGAGGGGGAGGTGAGAGTGGGGGCCCAATTAGGATTTTTCTTACTGAGCCACATGATTTCTATGTACACCCCTCGCTAGAATAAAAACATAATTACTCATAATAAAGGACATTATTTTATACTATTACCAACATGATAATATTGATAATCACCTGCTTAGAAAAATCTTCTCCTAGGTTTTTAATGACATAAAACTTTCCAACTCTATCTCACCTCTGATGATCATGGCAAGAGGCACAATGGCAGAGCAGATAAATGTGAAGATGCATGATAAGTCTGATGAGTTCAGCTAGTCAAACAAAAGAGAGAAAATTTCTTCATTAAAGAGGTTGTCCACCACTTTAGGCTACTTTCACACTAGCGTCGTACGACGCATGTCGCAATGCGACGTACCGACGCAAACTGTGAGTTAAAAACACAACAGGGGCAGCGGATGCAGTTTTACAACGCACCCGCTGCCCTGTTGTGATGTCCGGGGAGGCGGGGGTGGAGTTCCGGCCGCGCATGCGCAGTCGGAAATGGCGGACACAACACACCAAAAAACGTTACATGTAACTTTTTTGTGCCGACGGTCCGACGGAACCGTCGCACGACGGTTGCGACGTGTGGCAATCCGTCGCAATGCGTCGCTAATGCAAGTGTATGGAGAAAAAACGCATCCTACAAGCAATTTTGCAGGATGCGTTTTTTTCCTAAACGACGCATTGCGACGTGCGTCGTACAACGCTAGTGTGAAAGTAGCCTTAACCCCTTACCGACATCGGACGTACTATTCCGTCCGATGTCGGCTCCCCTGCTTTGATGCAGGGCTCCGCGGTGAGCCCGCATCAAAGCCGGGACATGTCAGCTGTTTTGAACAGCTGACATGTGCCCGCAATAGCGGCGGGTGAAATCGCGATTCACCCACCACTATTAACTAGTTAAATGCCGCTGTCAAACGCAGACAGCGGCATTTAACTACCGCATCCGGCCGGGCGGCCAGAAATGACGTCATCGCCGATCCCCGTCACATGATCGGGGTCGGCGATGCATCAGGAAGGTAACCATAGAGGTCCTTGAGACCTCTATGGTTACTGATCCTCGGCAGCTGTGAGCGCCACCCTGTGGTCGGCGCTCACAGCACACCTGCAATTCTGCTGTGTAGCAGCGATCTGATGATCGCTGCTACATAGCAGAGCTGATCGCGTTGTGCCTGCTTCTAGCCTCCCATGGAGGCTATTGAAGCATGGCAAAAGTAAAAAAAAAAAAGTTTTAAAAAATGTGAAAAAAATAAAAAAAAACATAAAAGTTTAAATCACCCCCCTTTCGCCCCAATCAAAATAAATCAATTAAAAAAAAAAATCAAATCTACACATATTTGGTATCGCCGCGTTCAGAATCGCCCGATCAATAAAAAAAAAAAAAGCATTAACCTGATCGCTAAACGGCGTAATGAGAAAAAAAATCGAAACGCCAGAATTACTTTTTTTGGTCGCCGCGACATTGCATTAAAATGCAATAACGGGCGATCAAAAGAACGTATCTGCACCAAAATGCTATAATTAAAAACGCCAGCTCAGCACGCTAAAAATAAGCCCTCAACCGACCCCAGATCATGAAAAATGGAGACACTACGAGTATCGGAAAATGGCGCAATTTTTTTTTTTTTTTTTTTTGCAAAGTTTGGAATTTTTTTTCACCACTTAGGTAAAAAATAACCTAGTCATGTTAGGTGTCTATGAACTCGTAATGACCTGGATAATCATAATGGCAGGTCAGTTTTAGCATTTGGTGAACCTAGCAAAAAAGCCAAGCAAAAAACAAGTGTGGGATTGCAGTTTTTTTGCAATTTCACCGCACTTGGAATTTTTTTCCCGTTTTCTAGTACACGACATGGTAAAACCAATAATGTCATTCAAAAGTACAGCTCGTCCCGCAAAAAATAAGCCCTCACATGGCCAAATTGACAGAAAAATAAAAAAAGTTATGGCTCTGGGAAGGAGGGGAGCGAAAAACGAAAAAAGCTCCGGGGGTGAAGGGGTTAACCCCTTAATCCCGTATGACGTACTATACCGTCGAGGTGGGGTGGGCCTTAATTCCCGGTGACGGTATAGTACGTCATACGCGATCGGCCGCGCTCACGGGGGGAGCGCGGCCGATCGCGGCCGGGTGTCGGCTGCATATCGCAGCTGACATCCGGCACTATGTGCCAGGAGCGGTCACGGACCACCCCCGGCACATTAACCCCCGGCACACCGCGATCAAACATGATCGCGGTGTACCGGCGGTACAGGGAAGCATCGCGCAGGGAGGGGGCTCCCTGCGTGCTTCCCTGAGACGATCGGTACAAGGTGATGTACTCACCTCGTACCGAACGTCTTCTCCCTGCAGGCCCCGGATCCAAAATGGCCGAGGGGCTGTATCCGGGTCCTGCAGGGAGCACTTCCGGGTCGGAGCAGGCTGCAGATGAAAGCTGCAGCCTGCACGGCTGTAAGTGAGATCGGAGATCTCACAGAGTGCTGTGCACACTGTGAGATCAGCGATCTGTAATGTCCCCCCCTGGGACAAAGTAAAAAAAAAAATTTCCACATGTGTAAAAAAAAAAAAAAAAAAAAAAAATTCCTAAATAAATAATAATAAAAAAAAAAAATATTATTCCCATAAATATATTTCTTTATCTAAAAAAAACAAACAAAAACAATAAAAGTACACATATTTAGTATCGCCGCGTCCGTAACGACCCAACCTATAAAACTGGCCCACTAGTTAACCCCTTCAGTAAACACCGTAAGAAAAAAAAAAAAAAAAACGAGGCAAAAAACAACGCTTTATTACCATACCGCCGAACAAAAAGTGGAATAACACGCGATCAAAAAGACGGATATAAATAACCATGTTACCGCTGAAAGCGTCATCTTGTCCCGCAAAAAACGAGCCGCCATATAGCATCATCAGCAAAAAAATAAAAAAGTTATAGTCCTGAGAATAAAGCGATGCCAAAATAATTATTTTTTCTATAAAATAGTTTTTATCGTATAAAAGCGTCAAAACATAAAAAAATGATATAAATGAGGTATCGCTGTAATCGTACTGACCCGACGAATAAAACTGCTTTATCAATTTTACCAAGCGCAGAACGGTATAAACGCCTCTCCCAAAAGAAATTCATGAATAGCTGGTTTTTGGTTATTCTGCCTCATAAAAATCGGAATAAAAAGTGATAAAAAATGGTCACGTGTCCGAAAATGTTACCAATAAAAACGTCAACTCGTCCCGCAAAAAACAAGACCTCACATGACTCTGTGGACCAAAATGTGGAAAAATTATAGGTCTCAAAATGTGGAGACGCAAAAACTTTTTTGCTATAAAAAGCGTCTTTTAGTGTGGTTTCACACTTGCGTTTTTATCTGCATGCGTTTTTTAAAAAAACCGCATGTGTGAAAAAAATGCATGTAAACGCGGTAAAACGCATGCGTTTTTATAGAAAAACACAAGAAAACAAGAAAAAAACAAAAAACCCTAACCCTACCCCTAACCTGAAATACGTGGCACTGAAATACGTGGCACTGAAATATACGTTTATATACGTATATACGTATATAAGTGCCACGATATTTCAGTGGCCACGTATATAAGTGCCACGTATTTAAGTGCCACGTATTTAAGTGCCACGTATTTAAGTGCCACGTATTTAAGTGCCACGTATTTAAGTGCCACGTATTTAAGTGCCACGTATTTAAGTGCCACGTATTTAAGTGCCACGTATTTAAGTGCCACGTATTTAAGTGCCACGTATTTAAGTGCCACGTATTTAAGTGCCACGTATTTAAGTGCCACGTATTTAAGTGCCACGTATTTAAGTGCCACGTATTTAAGTGCCACGTATTTAAGTGCCACGTATTTAAGTGCCACGTATTTAAGTGCCACGTATTTTTCAGTGCCTGAAATACGTGTCACTGAAATACGTGGCACTGAAATATCGTGGCACTTAAATACGTGGCACTGAAATACGTGGCACTGAAATACGTGGCACTGAAATACGTGGCACTGAAATACGTGGCACTGAAATATTGTGGCACTTAAATACGTGGCACTTAAATACGTGGCACTTAAATACGTGGCACTTAAATACGTGGCACTTAAATACGTGGCACTTAAATACGTGGCACTTAAATACGTGGCACTTAAATACGTGGCACTTAAATACGTGGCACTTAAATACGTGGCACTTAAATACGTGGCACTTATGACTGTCAGAAAATGTTCAGTAAACGGTTAGGGGTGTGTTTGGGTTAGGGTTTCAGGTAGAATTGGGGAGTTTCCACTGTTCAGGCACATCAGGGGCTCTCCAAACGCGACATGGCGTCCAATCTCAATTCCAGCCAATTCTGCGTTGAAAAAGTAAAACAGTGCTCCTTCCCTTCCGAGCTCTCCCGTGCGTCCAAAAAGGGGTTTACCCCAACATATGGGGTATCAGCGTACTAGGGACAAATTGAACAACAACTTCTGGGGTCCAAGTTCTCTTGTTATCCTTGGGAAAATAAAAATTTGGGGGGCTAAAAATCATTTTTGTGGGAAAAAAAATGTTTTATTTTCACGGCTCTGCGTTGTAAACTGTAGTGAAACACTTGGGGGTTCAAAGTTCTCACAACACATCTAGATAAGTTCCTTGGGAGGTCTAGTTTCCAATATGGGGTCACTTGTGGGGGGTTTGTACTATTTGGGTACATCAGGGGCTCTGCAAATGCAACGTGACGCCTGCAGACCAATCCATTTAAGTCTGCATTCCAAATGGCGCTCCTTCCCTTCCGAGCTCTGTCATGCGCCCAAACAGTGGTTCCCCCCCCACATAGGGGGTATCAGCGTACTCAGGACAAATTGGACAACAACTTTTAGGGTCCAATTTATCCTGATACCCTTGTGAAAATACAAAACTGGGGGCTAAAAAATCATTTTTGTGAAAAAAAAAATAATTTTTATTTTCACGGCTCTGCGTTATAAACTGTAGTGAAACACTTGGGGGTTCAAAGCTCTCAAAACACATCTAGATAAGTTCCTTAGGGGGTCTACTTTCCAAAATGGTGTCACTTGTGGGGGGGTTTAATGTTTAGGCACATCAGGGGCTCTCCAAACGCAACATGGCATCCCATCTTAATTCCAGTCAATTTTGCATTGAAAAGTAAAATAGCGCTTCTTCCCTTCTGAGCTCTGCTATGCGCCCAAACAATGGTTTACACCCACATATGGGGTATCGTCGTACTCAGGACAAATTGCACAACAACTTTTGTGGTCTAATTTCTTCTCTTACCCTTGGGGAAATAAAAAAATGGGGGTGAAAAGATCATTTTTGTGAAAAAATATGATTTTTTATTTTTACGGCTCTGCATTATAAACTTCTGTAAAGCACTTGTTGGGTCAAAGTGCTCACCACACATCTAGATAAGTTCCTTAGGGGGTCTACTTTCCAAAATGGTGTCACTTGTTAGGGGTTTCAATGTTTAGGCACATCAGGGGCTCTCCAAATGCAACATGGCGTCCCATCTCAATTCCAGTCAATTTTGCATTGAAAAGTCAAATGGCGCTCCTTTGCTTCCAAGCTCTGCCATGCGCCCAAACTGTGGTTTACCCCCACATATGGGGTATCAGCGTACTCAGGACAAATTGTACAACAACTTTTGGGGTCTATTTTCTCCTGTTACCCTTGGTAAAATAAAACAAATTGGAGCTGAAATAAATTTTGTGTGAAAAAAAGTTAAATGTTCATTTTTATTTAAACATTCCAAAAATTCCTGTGAAACACCTGAAGGGTTAATAAACTTCTTGAAAGTGGTTTTGAGTACCTTGAGGGGTGCAGTTTTTAGAATGGTGTCACACTTGGGTATTTTCTATCATATAGACCCGTCAAAATGACTTCAAATGAGATGTGGTCCCTAAAAAAAAATGGTGTTGTAAAAATGAGAAATTGCTGGTCAACTTTTAACCCTTATAACTCCGTCACAAAAAAAAATTTTGGTTCCAAAATTGTGCTGATGTAAAGTAGACATGTGGGAAATGTTATTTATTAAGTATTTTGTGTGACATATGTCTGTGATTTAAGGGCATAAAAATTCAAAGTTGGAAAATTGCGAAATTTTCAAAATTTTCGCCAAATATTCGTTTTTTTCACAAATAAACGCAAGTTATATCGAAGAAATTTTACCACTAACATGAAGTACAATATGTCACGAGAAAACAATGTCAGAATCGCCAAGATCCGTTGAAGCGTTCCAGAGTTATAACCTCATAAAGGGACAGTGGTCAGAATTGTAAAAATTGGCCTGGTCATTAACGTGCAAACCACCCTCGGGGCTTAAGGGGTTAAAGGGAACCTGTCATCCCCAAAATCGAAGATGAGCTAAGCCCACCAGCATCAGGGGCTTATCAGCATTCTGCCCCCGATGTATCCTGAAAGATGAGAAAAAGAGGTTATATTATACTCACCTGGGTGGCGGTCCGATCCGATGGGCGTCGCGGTCCGATCCGATGGGCGTCGCGGTCCGATCCGGGGCCTCCTATCTTCATACGATGACGTCCTCTTCTTGTCTTCATGCTGCGGCTCCGGCGTACTTTGTCTGTCCTGTTGAGGGCAGAGCAAAGTACTGCAGTGCGCAGGCGCTGGGCCTCTCTGACCTTTCCTGGCACCTGCGCACTGCAGTACTTTGCTCTGCCCTCAACAGGACAGACAAAGTACGCCTGCGCCGGAGCCGCAGCGTGAATACAAGAATAGGACGTCATCGTAAAAAGATGGGAGGCCCCGGACCACGACACCCATCGGACCGGACCACAGCGGGACCGCCCCTAGGTGAGTATAATCTAACCTCTTTTTCTCATCTTTCAGGATACATCTGGGGCTAATCTACAGCATTCCAGAATGCTGTAGATAAGCCCCTGATGCTGGTGGGCTTAGCTCATCTTCGATTTTGGGGGTGACAGGTTCCCTTTAACACTGTGATGACCTATCCTAAGGTCTGATGGGTGGGGGTGTGACACCTGACACCACTGCCGATGAGATGTTCTTGGTGTCGGCAGCTGCCGAAAGTGCTCATTATGGAGCTGCTCTGCCTACTGATAGTGTCTATGGCCGGGTACTGCACATCCGCTCACTATTGATTCACTGTAAATAAGGGGCAGACATGCGGTAGCAGCAGCAGCCACTGTCAGTAGACGGAGCAGCTCCAAAAGTGACCGTGACCACGTCCCGCAGCTGCCAGCACTGAGAACAGCTGACCGGTGGGGCGCCAGGTGTTGCATCCCCAATGATCAGACATTGATAACCTAACCCAAGAATAGATCATCAATGTTAAAGTAGTGGACAACCTCTTTAATGATTACCCTGGATTTTAGATACCACCATAAGCACCAAAACAATCTATTCATGGTATGAAAGTACTGCTTGAACAGACGCTTACACCAAAACATATTTCCCTCTCCGAGAAGAAAACAAGTGAGCATAAAAGACAAAAATGATGCTGCTGTCAATTCTAATACTTGCCATACTATACTATCCATATTTGACCACACAGATAAGTTCCATTCTTGTTGTGTAGACACTTTGCCTCTTCATAAGATGAATTAAAGAAAGTGCAGGATAATGGAGCGGATCATATCAGCTTGTTTCAGTCTTATTTTTAACCTCATAGAAACTGACATGACTATTTTGGATCTCCATAGCAGAGTCATCTGCTGACCATTATTCCCAAGGAGTTCTGAGAGCACTTCACATATTATTACAATTCCTGGAGCACAAAAGCTCATCGTATCCCTCCTAGCAGGGGAGTTGAGTAGAGCCCTCTCTATACCTAGAGACAAAGGCAAAGAATCTCTTTCAGAGTATATCATGCCCATTGCTATTTTCAGGAATTCTGACTATTAGGAAATTAGATCTTCTAGACATATCCTCCAGGCCTTTGGCAGGTTGCTTTGGAAACCTCAGATAGCTCTCCAGTAACAATAACAGACTTATCTTCATAATGCCTGAGTCTTGTTTCTCGCTCCGCCAATCTCTCTCAGGCTATGTGCACATGTCAGGATTTCTGGCAGAAATTTTCCTGACAAAAAAGCGGACATTTCTACCAGAAATCCACATGCGATTTTACCGCGTTTTTGACGCTTTTTTTGTGCGCTTTTTCCAAATGCATAGAATTGCGGAAAATCCGCAAAATGAATGAACATGCTGCTTTTTTTTTTACCGCGATGCGTTTTTTCGCGGAAAAAAAACGCACCATGTGCACAAAACATGCAGAATGCATTCTAAATGATAGGATGCATAATGTATGCGTTTTTAATGAGTTTTTATAGCGTTTTTATCGCAAAAAAACCTGAACGTGTGCACATACCCTCAGAGTGTGCTCATGTTAGTCCTAATCAATGAAACATCCATTTTGATACTGTTGCCTGCAAAGTTAAATCAGACAATTACGTAATGTAAATATTGATGGCATTAAGGTTGCACATCAGACTAGGGCAGGACTCTTCTCCAAGTCACCAGAAGTAATCTCATCACTCATCTAAGAACAGACTGGAGTCAGCAATATTTTCTTATTTTGTCACAGCATTTGGTCTGTGAGATACATTAGAATCACTTACACTGTGAGGGGTTGACTCGCTCCGCTGCTTTACAAAGGTAGACACAGGAAAAGTCCAAGTAGAAATTCACCTGCTGGTTTATTTTAGGTAGCATAAACCTTCACAGGGTTCCTGAAAACAAACAAAGCCTTTCTGACAAAAAGGTAAAACTAAACAAAGTTCAACAGAGTCCTTTCTCCACACACTGTCCTCAGCTCCTCCTTGGAGCTACATGGGAGTGCTTCCTCTCCCAAGACACCACACAGACTGAACCACAGGTCCAGGTATATATCACATGTACTGGTCACATGATCATGACCTCACTGCAGGTCCTCATACACCTACAGGTCCTGCAGGGAAAAGGGGTACAGTGAGCACTCTCCCTCCCGCACTGCGGGTGCTCACATAAAACCGGCCCATTAAACTCTGATACAGCCTCTAAGCACCTAGTGTGCAGGAAACCCAAAAACATTCCCGTTTCACATCACATCTCCCTTCCTCCAGAAAGCCAGTGTCACAGCACATTACAAGCAATTCTTGGCTATGGTAAGAGATTTTAAGTATTTGTCGGTTTTAGCACCAGAGGTGGTTTTATAGGGCTTTCTGACAGATGTTTGACATACTGATTTTCCGCCTTCAGTGTGGAGATCAGCCATATTTTCTGTTTTCTGTGAAAAATTCTACTTTTGATCAATGTGGACAAAGATTGTATCACAGAATTGTGATTGAAGTTCCAGTACTTGTGTAGAAATAGAGAACAGTCACCATTCCTGAAGATGTTCCTTCACTTAAAAAATGATCTGCTTTGCTCTCTCTCTCCCCTTTCGGCAGAAGGACAAGGAATACAATCCAGATCCTGGCCTTATTGGAGACATTTGGGGACCTCCAATTTGGAGCATCAGCAGCATGGCCAGTTGATATGTGCATGAGCAGCTATGAGCTTCTCATTATCCATGTGGAAACTTGATTCACTATTCATCTGGACACTTTATCTCTCTGGGTATCCACATTTTGTAAGGGTAATGTGTGGTGTTATAATTTAAACATTGTATGACAGTATTATTTAATGGGAACCTGTCATTTTGAAAATGGTATGGTATGTGATCTGTAAGCAGGATATCTAGAACAAGAGGAGCTGGTTAGATTGATATATATTTTTGTGGGAAAAGTTTTATTAAAACTTGCAATTTATTTTTTGAAATCCCTGATGTTTGCATGTACACGAGTCCAGGAGGCAGTCCTATCAGTGACTGACAGTCCTCCCTGTACTGTGCATGCAGAGATAGCTGAGTAGGACCACCCAGTGGACTCGTATGCATATAAACACCAGGGATATAAATTTTGCTGATTTCTTTCCAACAAGCCTACACTGTGCGAACAGTTATTAGGCAAGTCAGTTTTTTACCATATCATCATTTTTATGCTGATTTTTCAACTCCAAGCTGCACAAACTTGAATGCTTATTGGATGAAGCAGATCAGGTGATGTGTATTTGTGTAACGAGGAGGGTGCGGCCTAAAGATATTATTAACACCCTTTATGAAGGTGTGCAGAATTATTAGGTAGCTTATTTTCCTCAGGCAAATGAGCCATAAAAGAGGTTGAACTGACTCTGAAAAGTCAAAAATTGTTACAAGTTTTACAGAGAGATGCAGAACTCTAGAAATTGTTAAGATATTGACGAAGATTTGAGAAGAAACAAACATATAGTGACCAGGAACTCATTACCCTACAATACTGTCATATTCCAGAACTACAGCCTTCCTGGAGGGCCCAGAAGTACAAAGCCCCCAGTGCTCTGAGACATGGCCAAGGTAAGAAAGGCGGAAACCCGACCACCACTGAACAAGACACATGATATGTCAAGAAATATCTAATGACAGAGTTTTCAAAGGTCTTATGGACTGATGAGATGAGAGTGACTATTGATGGACCAGATAGACGGGCCCTTGTTGGATCAGTAACAGGCACAAGATCTCCACTTCGGCTTAGATCTCAGAGTGGGGTGCTGCTTTTGGCTCGTATTATCTATATATATAAGAGGCATCGTGATTACTCGCTAATCCCGCCCCCTGCACAGCAGCTCCGCCCCCACCACATCACCACACATAATCCCGCCCCCCACCCCATTACCACACACAATCCCGCCCCCACATTACCACACACAATCCGCACCACATCACCACACACAATCCCGCCCCCCACAAATACCGTCCCCCCACAACATCACCACACATAATCCTGCCCCCCACCACATCACCACGCATAATCCTGCCCCTTCAACACATTACCACACATAATCCCGCCCCAACACATCCCCACACAATCCCGCCCCCAACACATCACCACACATAATCCCACCCCCCACCACATTACTACACATAATCCCGCCCCCCACCACATCACCACACATAATCCCGCCCCTCCACCCCATTACTACACATAATCCCGCCCCCCACCACATCACCACACATAATCCCGCCACCCCACCACATCACCACACATAATCCCGCCCCCCACCACATTACCACACATAATCCCGCCCCCCCCACCACATTACCACACATAATCCCGTCCCCAACACATCACCACCGCACATGGAGTACTGTGTCCAGTTTTGGGCACCGGTGCTCAGGAAGGATATAATGGAACTAGAGAGAGTACAAAGGAGGGCAACAAAATTAATAAAGGGGATGGGAGAACTACAATACCCAGATAGATTAGCGAAATTAGGATTATTTAGTCTAGAAAAAAGACGACTGAGGGGCGATCTAGTAACCATGTATAAGTATATAAGGGGACAATACAAATATATTGCTGAGGATCTGTTTATACCAAGGAAGGTGACGGGCACAAGGGGGCATTCTTTGCGTCTGGAGGAGAGAAGGTTTTTCCACCAACATAGAAGAGGATTCTTTACTGTTAGGGCAGTGAGAATCTGGAATTGCTTGCCTGAGGAGGTGGTGATGGCGAACTCAGTCGAGGGGTTCAAGAGAGGCCTGGATGTCTTCCTGGAGCAGAACAATATTGTATCATACAATTATTAGGTTCTGTAGAAGGACGTAGATCTGGGGATTTATTATGATGGAATATAGGCTGAACTGGATGGACAAATGTCTTTTTTCGGCCATACTACTAACTAACTAACCACACATAATCCCGCCCCCCACCACATCACTACACATAATCCCGCCCCCACCACTTCACCACACACAATCCCGCCCCCCAACACATCACCACACACAATCCCGCCCCCCCACCCCATTACCACACACAATCCCGCCCCCCACCACATCACAGCACATAATCCCACCCCCCACCACATCACCACACATAATCCCACCCCCCATCACCACACATAATCCCGCCCCCCCACCACATTACCACACATAATCCCACCCCCACCACATTACCACACATAATCCCGCCCCCCCACCCCACTACCACACAATCCCGCCCCCCACCACATCACCACACATAATCCCGCCCCCAACACATCACCACACATAATCCCACCCCCCACCCCATTACCACACATAATCCCGCCCCCCACCACATCACCACACATAATCCCACCCCCCACCACATCACCACATATATTCCCGCCCCCCACCACATCACCACACATAATCCTGCCCCCCAACACATCACCACACAAAATCCCGCCCCCACCATATCACCACACATAATCCCGCCCCAACACATCACCACATATAATCCCGCCCCCCACCCCATTACCACACATAATCCCGCCCCCCACCCCATTACCATACATAATCCCGCCCCCCCACCCCATTACCACACATAATCCCGCCCCCCACCCCATTACCACACATAATCCCGCCCCCCACCCCATTACCACACATAATCCCGCCCCCCCACCTCATCACACTATTGTTATTAACTTCATGTTCAGTTAATTTACCACCTGCGTAAGCGCTATTGAATGTTGTCATTATTTACTTTAGTTTAATCACCAGCAGCGTTAATTAGATAGCAATGAGCGTGCCGAGTGTTAGCTGGCTGGAAACAGCTAGTTACAGATAAGCTAAATAGTACTGTGTATTTACAATTGCTCATTTTACCCTTCTACCCAGTTAATTTGTCTGTTTTCTATCAGGTCTATGGCATCATGTGATTTAAAACAGGTTAGCTGAATCCTACTAAGCTTTATGTCAAAACAGAAAGTCACTTTTCCTTACATTAATCATCATTAGAACTACCATCCTACATCACTGCAAAAGTCCTTGGTAGGAGTGGAGCAGTTGATTTGGAGTTGAAGAGGGAAATGGCTCATGCACGGAAAAGAGACTTCCTGTTTCTACATAGACCTTGTGGAGAGTGACATGTTAACCATGCCGAGATGAGGAGACTTAAAGCTGCAATGCTCCTCTGGGAAATATGCAAATTGTCTCTTCAGAGAGGATGAGAACTAGACCTCTAGTGCCACAGCGGCTTTAAGTCTCCTCATTTCAGCATGCTTAACATGTAATTCTCCACAAGGAGAAACGTTACACCTTGAATACCGGTAAAACGCCTCTCACACTGCCAAACCAGATCTCACACTTTGCACTGACGAGAGGACAGTACCCTGAAATACAGTGTCTGCAAATTGAGATTCTGGTTTTGGCTTTTATCCTAAGTCACTTGACAAGGCTCGTTAAAGGGTCGACATTGAGTTTTAGGATTGCTACTTCCTATAGGTGGCACAAGAGTTCTAGTTCTCTTTCTCTCTGAAGAAAAAAATTGCATACATAGAGCTTAGAAGGATTCAGCTAGTCAGTTTTTAATCACATGATGTCATACAGTGGGTAGGAAAGTATTCACTCTTTGTTTCATTGCAGCCATTTGGTAATTTCAAAAAAGTTAATTTTTTTTCATTAATGTACACTCCGCACCCCATCTTGACTGAAACAAAATGGAAATGTAGTAATTTTTGCAAATTTATTCAAAAAGAAAAACTGAAATATCACATGGTCATAACTCATAAGTATTCAGACCCTTTGCTCAGTATTGAGTAGAAGCACCTTTTGAGCTAGTACAGCCATGAGTCTTCTTGGGAATGATGCAACAAGTTTTTCACACCTGGATTTGGGGATCCTATGAGATTCTTCCTTGCAGATCCACTTCAGTTCCGTCATGTTGGATGGTGAACGTTAGTGGACAGCCATTTTCAGGTCTCTCCAGAGATGGTCAGTTGGGTTTAGGTCAGGGCTCTGGCTGGGCCAGTCAAAAATGGTCAGAGTTATTCTGAAGCCACTCCTTTGATATTTTAGCTGTGTGCTTAGGGTCATTGTCATGTTGGAAGGTGAACATTCAGCCAAGTCTGAGGTCCAGAGCACTCTGGAAGAGGTTTTCATCCAGGATATCTCTGTACTTGGCTACATTCATGTTTTCTTCAATGACAACCAGTTGTCCTGTCCCTGCATCTGAAAAACACCCCCATAGCATGATGCTGCCACCACTATGTTTTACTGTTGGGATTGTATTGTGCAGGTGATGAGCAGTGCCTGGCTTTCGCCACACATACCGCTTAGAATTATCACTAAAAGGTCTATTTTCGTCTCATCAGACCAGAGAATCTTATTTCTCATAGTCTTGGAGACGTTCATGTGTTTTTCAGAAAATTCTATGTGGGCTTTCATATGTCTTGCATTGAGGAGAGGCTTCTGCTGGGCCACTCTGCCATAAAGGCCCGACTGGTTGAGGGTTGCGGTGATAGTTGACTTTGTGGAACTTTCTCTCATCTCCCTACTGCATCTCTGGAGCTTAGCCACAGTGATCTTGGGGTGCTTCTTTACCTCTCTGACAAAGGCTCTTCTCCCATGACTGCTCAGTTTGGCTGGATGGCCAGGTCTAGGAAGACTTCTGGTGACCCAAACTTCTTCCATTTAAGGATTATGGAGGCCGCTGTGCTCTTAAGAACCTTGAGAACAGCAGACATTCTGTTGTAATCTTGGCCAGATCTGTGCCTTGCCACTATTCTGTCTCTGAGCTTCCTTGGTCAGTTCCTTTGACCTCATGATTCTCATTTGGTCTGACATGCACTGTGAGCTGTGAGGCCTTATATAGACAGATGTGCGCCTTTCCAAATCAAGTCAGATCAGTTTAATTAAACACAGCTGGACTCGAATGAAGGAATAGAACCATCTCAAGGAGGATCACAAGGAAATGGACAGCATGGGACTTAAATATGAGTGTCTGAGCAAAGGGTCTGAATACTTATGACCATGTGATATTTCATTTTTTCTTTTTTATTAAGCTTGCAAAAATTTCTACATTTCTGTTTTTTCAGTCAAGATGGGGTGCAGAGGAGAGTACATCAATGTGAAAAAATTAACTTGTTTGAATTTACCAAATGGCTGCAATAAAACATAGAGTGAAAAATTTAAAGGGGTATGAATACTTTCCATACCCACTGTAGATGAAATGGAGGAGAGAAGAATTATCTGGGTAGAATGGCAAAATGAGCAATTATAAGTGCACAGTGCTATATAATATGACGATTCAAATATATTAAGAGGAACTTTTTTATGTGAGTGTTTCTTTAAGGCTCGGAGAAGCCATCAGGGGATCTGCCTCAGACGTGTCAGGCTTGTCACATAATGCCCAGAGTTATTTGGTTACCAAGTGCCCATATACTGTTCTTGCACAGGGGCCCTTCTCTATATGTTTCTGCCACTGCCTAAACCAAATGACATCGTGCTATCATTGAAAACCTTTCACAGAATCCATGATGGATATGATGATTTCTAATTTGCCGTGAATCGTGATGCATTTTGATTCATTTGATGTATTCATTTTTGTATCTTATACTTTTACCACACTGCTAGCTTATAATGGATCTGGAATTTTTCCTTCAAGATGCATTATTGGAAAAATTGTGCAGTATAGTCTTGGCAGAAAACTAATAACGTATGAAAAAAAACTATTATTCAGAATATATAAATAATCTGCATCTAGTAACGAGCGATTCACTGCTGTAGCTCCATTATAGAAGCGCATGGTCAATAACATTTCAACAAACTGTGCATAAATCAATGGTGCAAGCAAATGCAAAAATCTTGTGTTATAGCTTATCAGCGAAATCTTATTTTTTCACTTCGTCCCCTTTTTCCTTTTCCCCTCCCTTATGTACTCACCATTCAAAAATACAAGTTACAGCTCCAATTAATATCTACAGTATGGAGAGGGGATGCAGAAAGAGGAGAGCGGATCAGATAGGGCACTGACACTGACATAAGCACACAGATCATGCTGCAGCTCATAGCAAGTAATTTATCTCACTTCAGTGCTGGATTCACAGCTACACTTTTCAGTATTGCTGTATACTCTCCCTTGATGAGTCTAGCTCAGTAGCGTAGCTACTGGGGGGGCAGAGGGGGCCATCGCCCCGGGCCCTGTCACATGAAGGGGCCCACTGGGAGCCAGGGCAGGGCCACTTCTGTGACGAGGCAGAGCACCGCATAGGAGCAGAGCAGTATAATATCTGCTCCCGTCTGACAAGCTGCAGGCTAGCACAGTGTCCGGCTGCAGTCTCCCCCCTGCAGTGAATGGTTTCGCCCATCTGACCTGATCATGAAGCTTTTCCTGGCTGCAGTCTTCTTCACTCTATGCACGCTGGGATTGGCTCAGGCACGCTGGGTCCTAGTGCCCACCTTGCATTTCACATACACACTTCCTGGTCCTGCCTGCCAACTTTTATCAGTAAGTGGGGATGGAACTTATTAGGTTTATTAAATTCAGGTATGTCACTGTGAGACCGTTGGGGTATTGTGGGGGCTGAAAGTGAGGGGGAACAGGGTACTCTGAATGTGAGACCATGGGGGTATTGTGGTGGAGGGGAGACAGGACACTGGGGGGGTGAATGCACTGAGACCATTTGGGTGTTGTTTGAAGGTGGGAGTTGGGACAGGGCACTGAGGGGGTGGATGTGAGATGATGGGGGTATTGGGGCTGAAGTAGGGGGGGGACAGGTCACTGGGGGCTGAATATTATAATGTTTTGTTATGATATTATATGTGATCCATCACGTAATATTTGCTGTCTGGGGAGGCTGGAGATGGGGGGAGGGGTAGGGGGCTTTTGATACAACCACGGTCTTTTATGAGTATTAGTATTAGGAGCCCCCATACAGTAACCAAGAGCTGCATCACATTTACAGCACCACTCCAGCATTATCTTTTATTTAATTGCTGGAGCGGTGCTGATAATCCCCGTCCCCTGCCCTCTGTCTGATACTCACCTTCTGGCGTCTTCACCTGTTTTAGTCTCCGCTCGGCTCCGTCTCCTGCAGTTTGTGACCTGTCCGGGGCTCCAGTGTTTCATGGAGCAGCGCAGAGGTCACTAATCAATGTGAGTCTATGGGAGCCTCGTTCTGGCCTCTTTCTCACTCTCAGGCTATGTGCACACTGTGCGGATTGGCCGCTGCGGATTCACAGCAGTTTTCCATCTGGTTTACAGTACCACGTAAACCTATGGAAAACCAAATCCACAGTGCACATAATACCGCGCGGAAACGCTGCATTGTATTTTGCGTAGCATGTCAATTCTTTTTGCGGATTCCGCAGCGTTTTACACCTGCTCCTGTATAGGATTCCTCAGGTGTTAAAACGCAGGTGAAATCTGCACAAAATCACAGGAAATCCGCGGTAATTCCTCACACGAATCCGCAACAAGTGCACATAGCCTCATAGTCTTACATTGAGCGCTTGTGACATAGCTTCTAACTTCTGGCCTGTCAGAAGCTGCGCTCACAAGTTTGAGCAGCGGCACTGCGGCAGTGCCACAAAATAGTGAATACGCCGGAGGATGAGTAAATGACCGGGGCATCCAAATCATGACAGGGAGCTGTGAGTCCATCATACTGTGTATACAGGAGCTGCGGGCCCATCATACTGTGTATAAGGGAGCTGCGGGCCCATCATACTGTGTATAAGGGAGCTGTGAGTCCATCATACTGTGTATATGGGAGCTGCGGGTCCATCATACTGTGTATAAGGGAGCTGCGGGCCAATCATACTGTGTATAAGGGAGCTGCGGGCCCATCATACTGTGTATAAGGGAACTGTGAGTCCATCATACTGTGTATATGGGAGCTGCGGGTCCATCATACTGTGTATAAGGGAGCTGCGGGCCAATCATACTGTGTATAAGGGAGCTGCGGGTCCATCATACTGTGTATAAGGGAGCTGCGGGCCCATCATACTGTGTATAAGGGAGCTGCGGGTCCATTATACTGTGTATAAGGGAGCTGTGGGCCCATCATACTGTGTATAAGGGAGCTGCGGGCCCATCATACTGTGTATAAGGGAGCTGCGGGCCCATCATACTGTGTATAAGGGAGCTGCGGGTCCATCATACTGTGTATAAGGGAGCTGCGGGCCCATCATACTGTGTATAAGGGAGCTGCGGGCCCATCATACTGTGTATAAGGGAGCTGCGGGTCCATCATACTGTGTATAAGGGAGCTGCGGGTCCATCATACTGTGTATAAGGGAGCTGCGGGTCCATCACACTGTGTATACAGGAGATATGAGTCCATCATACTGTGTATAAGGGAGCTGCGAGCCCATCATACTGTGTATAAGGAAGCTGCGGGTCCATCATACTGTGTATAAGGGAGCTGCGGGTCCATCATACTGTGTATATGGGAGCTGTGGGGGCCTTAGACTGTGTATAAGGGAGCTGTGGGCCCATCATACTGTGTATAAGGGAGCTGCGGGTCCATCATACTGTGTATATGGGAGCTGTGGGGGCCTTAGACTGTGTATAAGGGAGCTGCGGGCCCATCATACTGTGTATAAGGAAGCTGCGGGTCCATCATACTGTGTATAAGGGAGCTGCGGGCCCATCATACTGTGTATAAGGGAGCTGCGGGCCCATCATACTGTGTATAAGGGAGCTGCGGGCCCATCATACTGTGTATAAGGGAGCTGCGGGCCCATCATACTGTGTATATGGGAGCTGCGGGCCCATCATACTGTGTATAAGGAAGCTGCGGGCCCATCATACTGTGTATAAGGGAGCTGCGGGTCCATCATACTGTGTATAAGGGAGCTGCGGGCCCATCATACTGTGTATAAGGGAGCTGCGGGCCCATCATACTGTGTATAAGGGAGCTGCGGGTCCATCATACTGTGTATAAGGGAGCTGCGGGTCCATCATACTGTGTATAAGGGAGCTGCGGATCCATCATACTGTGTATAAGGAAGCTGCGGGTCCATCACACTGTGTATACAGGAGATGTGAGTCCATCATACTGTGTATAAGGGAGCTGCGAGCCCATCATACTGTGTATAAGGAAGCTGCGGGTCCATCATACTGTGTATATGGGAGCTGTGGGGGCCTTAGACTGTGTATAAGGGAGCTGTGGGCCCATCATACTGTGTATATGGGAGCTGTGGGGGCCTTAGACTGTGTATAAGGGAGCTGCGGGCCCATCATACTGTGTATAAGGGAGCTGCGGGTCCATCATACTGTGTATAAGGGAGCTGCGGGTCCATCATACTGTGTATATGGGAGCTGTGTGGGGCCTTAGACTGTGTATAGGGAAGCTTTAATCTCACCATACTGTGTATAATGGAGCAGTACATGGGGGAACTTAGGGGACATTATTAAATGTTAAGTGGGCACTTAAGCATCATTGTTATAGGGGCACTCAGAGTATTGTGGCCATCAAATTGCATATGGTCACAATATGGCGGTAAAGTCAACGTTCGTTTTTGTATATAGATTTATTTTCAATAAAAGTGCGGTCATATTCTGAGGTTCCCCTATATTCACAATTAGAGTGCGCAACCGTAGCTGTAATCAGGGTTAGCTGGTTAGGGGCCCACTCAGATGTTTCGCCCCCCCTAAGTTGAAACCCTAGCTACGCCTCTGGTCTAGCTGTATGCTATGCAGAGAAAAAAGTGCAAGCATCCCTCATGTCTCTGTGTGCTGTGTATGGAAGGCATCAGAGCAGGAGGTTTTCACAAATCAGCTTAGAGACAACTGAAAATTAGAGGGGAAAGCTAGGGAAAAATGTAGAATACAAGTAATATTGGCCAGAATTGGTGTTATTCTTCATGTACCCACGCATGACAGATTATTCTCTTATTATTTACCAGAAATCACTGGTACACTATAAGTCCATAGAAGTTCTCTTAATGATATTACTGACCATAGATGTTGATTGTATGTAAATTGCCAGTGCCAATCCCACCTATCATCACGCCCTTAAATTCCAATTCCAGTTCTTTATGCAGACCTCAGTCCAATCTCTGTTATAAAGAGCCCAGCCCTATAAGCAGACACAAGATCAGAAACATATATATATACTGTATGTAGATATATATATATATATATATATATATATATATATATATATATATATATATATATATATATATATATATATATATATATATATATATATATACAGTACAGACCAAAAGTTTGGACACACCTTCTCATTTAAAGATTTTTCTGTATTTTCATGACTGAAAATTGTACAGTCACCCTGAAGGCATCAAAACTATGAAGTAACACATGTGGAATTATATACTTAACAACAAAGTGTGAAACAACTGAAAATATGTCTTATATTCTAGGGGTTCTTCAAAGTAGCCACCTTTTGCTTTGATGACTGCTTTGCACACTCTTGGCATTCTCTTGATGAGCTTCAAGAGGTAATCACCGGAAATGGTCTTCCAATGGCCCTTTTGCCTTCACTCTGCGGTCCAGCTCACCCCAAACCATCTCGATTGGGTTCAGGTCTGGTGACTGTGGAGGCCAGGTCATCTGGCGTAGCACCCCATCACTCTCCTTCTTGGTCAAATAGCCCTTACACAGCCTGGAGGTGTGTTTGAGGTCATTGTCCTGTTGAAAAATAAATTATGGTCCAACTAAACGCAAACCGGATGGAATAGCATGCCGCTGCAAGATGCTGTGGTAGCCATGCTGGTTCAGTATGCCTTCAATTTTGAATAAATCCCCAACAGTGTCACCAGCAAAGCACCCCCACACTATCACACCTCCTCCTCCATGCTTCACGGTGGGAACCAGGCATGTAGAGTCCATCTGTTCACCTTTTCTGCGTCGCACAAAGACACGGTGGTTGGAACCAAAGATCTCAAATTTGGACTCATCAGACCAAAGCACAGATTTCCACTGGTCTAATGTCCATTCCTTGTGTTCTTTAGTAGTGATGAGTGAAAATACTCGTTACTCGAGATTTCTTGAGCATGCTCGGGGGTCCTCCAAGTATTTTTTAGTGCTCGGAGATTTAGTTTTTCTTGCCGCAGCTGAATGATTTACATCTGTTAGCCAGCATAAGTATATGTGGGGATTCCCTAGCAACCCCCACATGTACTTATGCTGGCTAACAGATGTAAATCATTCAGCTGTGGCAAGAAAAACTAAATCTCCGAGCACTAAAAAATACTTGGAGGACCCCTGAGCATGCTCGAGAAATCTCGAGTAACGAGTATATTCGCTCATCACTATTCTTTAGCCCAAGCATGTCTCTTCTGCTTGTTGCCTGTCCTTAGCAGTGGTTTCCTAGCAGCTATTTTACCATCAAGGCCTGATGCACAAAGTCTCCTCTTAACACTTGTTGTAGAGATGTGTCTGCTGCTAGAACTCTGTGTGACATTGACCTGGTCTCTAATCTGAGCTGCTGTTAACCTGCGATTTCTGAGGCTGGTGACTCGGATAAACTTATCCTCAGAAGCAGAGGTGACTCTTGGTCTTCCTTTCCTTGGGTGTTCCTCATGTGAGCCAGTTTCTTCGTAGCGCTTGATGGTGCCACTGCACTTGGGGACACTTTCAAAG